>NC_092048.1:138369042-138669042 GCF_003086295.3 Arachis hypogaea
GCAGCGTCTAGTTCACAAAGTAATGCTCGTCAAGCTCAGGGCAAGCTTGTGTTTGGGTCAAATGCAACCGTACTAAAGATACGGGAAAAGTAATTCTGCAACTTCTGCTTATATTTTCAAATATATGCTATCTTCGAACTCATTGTGCCTTGTGTTTCTTTGACGGACTGCTAGTTCTACAATTTGTGTCTTTGCAGGCAAAACAGTCAAAAGAAGAGCCACCTAAAGAGAAAGAAGAAAATAAATTTCAGCCTTTCACTGGAAAGAAGTATTCTTTACGGGGTTAATTTATATAATATCATTGCTTTCATAACTTTATAATGTAATTTATTTCGTTCATCGGTGCAAGGATCCCGGTCTAACTGCAGAACTATGTATTTTTCAGTGTAATATAAGCAGATTATAAGACCCAGTAGACGCTAGAAATTACTCAGTTTCCTTGATGGTTTGTGGATGAAAGTTCTTGACAACTGAAGAAAGTTTTCAATCATGTTTTGTGTGGGAGGTAACCATGCTCGAATTATTTTGCTTGTGATATAAAGAGGGTGCGAGTAATTTAATTGGCTTCTTTCCAATTAGTGAACTGACTTCCATTTTTATTCGTCAATTTATTTATTATATTTTAGAAATTGAAGATATGATAACTAATTAGAATGATAAATAATAGGATCGTTTGGGCAATTATTATAGTACAAGTGATTTATTAGTTTTTAGGATTGGAAGAGAAATGTATGCAAGGATGAACAGTATGCTTTCGACTTTAGTTGTTGAAAACAATTTAAGCCTTCTACTTCTAGCTGTTCAGCAGAATTAGCTTACAGTTTTTGTGCTGGACGATCTTATTGGTCAGCGAACAGTCCTTAATTAGTGCTCATAAAATTAGTATTTGTTAATTGGAATCTACACGTAGGAAATCTTCCAAGTATGCATACCAGAAGAACTATTTGACGATAGTTGGCATTAATGAGTATGTCATATCACTTTATTAAAATTTGAATCTTTGGTATCTTTCCTTATAAATTAGAAACTTCAATAAAAAATATAAATAAAAGTCGAAAAAAAAATTTTTTTGGCTCTCCTTTCCCTTATAGATATTGGGGTAATTCAACTTTTTCCCTTATAAATGTTGTTTGTTTACTCTTTTAAATCTTTTTAGTTACTAATTAACATTTTATTTAAAAATATATCGTACTAACTATAAAGGAAATATTTAAAACAACTAACTTCTCAATCGCGGAGGAAAGGTCTTGAATCAAATAAAGTAACCAGCTCTAGCATTTTGTTACTATATACCTCGTTACAATGTGGAATAATAAAATATATTTCAATTTACTAAACCAAGCAGCTAAATGACAAATATGAAAGACAATAGTAGTTTCATTGTGCGATAAATTAGTCATATCGAGAGAGAGATCATGCTTATTAACATGGTTTCTGTAACACATGAATGATGATATCTTAAACCGAACTATCATGATTAGATTAGATATTAGTGCCCCATTACTTAAATTAGTTTATGTAACACAAACACGCATATGCATATGCAAATGCAAGCATGCAGAGTGTTGTAGACATTCAGTAATTGAAGAACCCAATTGTCGTAAAGCAAGAATCTATTGAAAAAGTCAATGGCATCATACCCACATGGATTTTCTCTGTAACTAAGACTCTAGTGTCCCCACTCCGTCATCAAAATTATTAACATCTTTAATTAAGTAAACAGATACATACAAATATTGAGAACGCCACTTGGTGCACACATCCACTATCTTCTCTCTCTTCTCTCTATAATTGTGCACGGATAAGCAAGAACACGGTAAGTTCACACTTTTCCCCATTCATTTGCTCTCATCTGGGTCACACGGAAACAATGAGATGGAAGACAGGGAGAATTGACTTGAACTGCAAGATAGTCCAAGGAGAAGAAGAACGACAAGATTGGATTTTTTTTTTTTTTTTTGCAGAAGTAGAGAATAAGAGTGGTTGTTGATGATGGAGTCTTCGAAGGCTCTGCGGTTCATAACACACCAATCGTTGTTCTCGACCGTTCGATCTGGGAACCTTGATGAGCTGAAGAAGCTGGTGGAGCAGCTGAGAAAGGAAGAGTCTTGTTCTTGTGCTTCAGATGCATCATCTTCATCGATTTCTGACGTGATGTCCCTTCAGAACGATGCTGGAGAAACCGCTCTTTACATCGCCGCAGACAATAATCTGAAGGACGTGTTCAGCTTCTTGCTCAAACTCTGTGACTTCGAGATAGTGAAGATCAGTCCAAGTCTGACATGAACGCTTTCATGTTGCAAGCGTGTCATTGGTATTCTTTCTTTCTTTCAATTTTTTTGTATGTTCTTCAATTGGGTATATGATATATTCACCTTGGAATAACTTTTTCTATTTCTTATTGTTGATTCTTGATTCTTTCATTCAGTAATTGAAGCAATGTTACAATCTTTATCTTTAAAAATCTTGCTATTGTCTTATTAGGTCCTTCGAAAGTCGAAATTAGGAAGAAAGGGTGATTAACATGCTCTAATTGTTATTCATAATAAGGATTTCAATTATGTTATGTTAACATGTTAACAGATATTGTGAGGGAGTTTTTGAGTACTTGGCCAGAGCTTTGTAAGTTATGTGACTCATCAAACACCAGCCCGCTATATGCGGCTGCTGTTCATGATCATCTGGATGTGGTCAATGCTATCTTGGATGTTGACGCCAGTTCCATGATGATAGTTAGGAAAAATGGGAAAACTTCCCTGCACAATGCTGCTAGGTATGGTATGGTTCGAATTGTGAAAGTTCTTATTGCCCGGGATCCAGCAATAGTCTCCATCAAAGATAAAAAAGGTCAAACTGCACTTCACATGGCTGTCAAAGGACAGTGTAGTGCAGTGGTGGAGGAGATATTACAAGCTGATCCAACTATACTGAACGAACGGGACAAGAAAGGCAATACAGCTCTTCACATGGCTACGAGGAAAGGCCGTGAGCAGGTTGATCTTACTTCCCGTCGACCACAATTGTTGATTTTCGTACCATGTTTGCTTGTTGTTTTCATTATATTCCTATCTTTCTTCATATTCTATACTTTGTGGCGAGGATATTTGTGAATTTCAACTATTAAGTTGCTAATACCAAAAAAATTATTGATCTTCCTATATAGTTGGTTATACACCCATGACTATGTGTTTGATGGTAGGTCCCCTTTGCACTCTTTCTTTGTTGAGTGAGAGCACTGCTTTTAACTCAACCGCTCTCTTTTATTTGAGTTTTGGACATCCCCTTGTAAAGATATTAAGGAATGGCCTAACACATGGTAACATAAGGAGCTACATACTTATTCAAAACTTTGCTATGTGATTTGATTTGTATTTTTTGATACAATATACCTAATGACTCAGTTGTTTAAATTTACACGATTGACACCCACTCTTCCGAAGGACCTTTCCTCTTATTCATTTTTGCTCCATTTACTAACATGTTTCTCCTGTTCTCAGATTGTGGCCCTTTTGCTATGCTATACCGCCATGGAAGTTAACGCCATCAATAAGCAGCAGGAAACAGCTTTGGATTTGGCAGATAAACTGCCGTATGGAGATCCGTCTTTGGTAATTAAGGAAGCACTTGCAGAGTATGGTGCCAAGCATGCCAGGAATGTCGGAAAAATAGATGAAGCCATGGAACTCAAAAGAACTGTCAGTGACATAAAACATGAGGTGCAGTCACAACTTATACAAAATGAAACTACTCGTAGACGAGTTTCTGGAATTGCCAAGGAACTGAAGAAACTTCATAGGGAAGCAGTTCAGAACACCATTAATTCTGTCACAGTCGTAGCTGTCCTTTTTGCCTCAATAGCATTCCTGGCCATATTCAATTTGCCTGGTCAGTATATAACAGGAGGATCAGATGCAGGGAAGGCCAATATTGCCAATCGTCTTGGCTTCAAAGTTTTCTGCCTTCTGAATTCTACATCTCTCTTCATCTCACTTGCAGTCGTCGTAGTTCAAATCACTTTAGTAGCATGGGACACAAGGGCTCAAAGGCAGGTTGTATCAGTGGTTAACAAGCTAATGTGGGCTGCATGTGCTTGCACATGTGGTGCTTTTCTTGCAATAGCTTTTGAGGTTGTTGGAGAACACACATGGATGGCCTTGACCATCACCATTTTGGGAGTACCAATTCTAGTTGGAACACTAGCAAGCTTGTGCTACTTTGTTTTTCGACAACATTTTGGTGTTTTCCGCAGCGATTCACAGAGGCGAATCAAGAGAGCTAGCGGAAGCAAATCTTTTTCATGGTCGTACTCTGCAAATATATCAGACTTGGACGAATATAATTCCGACATTGAAAAGATCTATGCTCTGTGAGAACATACATAGCATCGGATGCAACTTTTTACTGAAACTGAGGTGAAAATGTTAGAGCAGTAGAATGGAGTATTCACCTGTTTTCAGATGAAGCTTCAGGTTGTAGTAGGCTGTGCAAATCTGTTTAATTTGCTCATATCTTGATTGTTAAGATCAATAATCAGCTCTCGGATGTAGATTTGTGTATATTATATTATAAGTGATGGAAAGGAAGTGCACTAAAGTTTTAAATTTGGAATAAGAAATTTCATCATAACACGAAATCCATCTAAATCTCCTCTAGTACTATTGGCAAACTTTAATGATTGTTTGTATCAACATAAGAAACTGCTTTTGAAATATGCTTTTTAATGTGTTTGTTTCAACTTTCAAAACCCTGTTTTTTACAGAAAAGTGAACTTTCTATGCCACAAGGAAAATTATAAGTTGAAACTTGAAAATAAAATATTTCGGTTTAGAAAGCTTCTTTCCATACAAGATCGATTTGGTTTAAGCAAAAAATTAGACTTCGAGAAACAAAATATAAAAATGGTGTGTGAAAAGTTTTCTGAAACCATATGTTTCTTTCATATTGGAGGTTATCTTTAATTAGTTTCTTCCTGGTATCTTCTAATTGATTCTCTCTCCGTGTTTGTTTGTTTTTTTTCCTCGTAGAAATCCTCAAGAAATGAACATTTAATAGGAAAAAAAACTTGCCAATACTTAAAGCGTACATCATAATGAGCTCTTAATACATGGAACAATATTCGTGAAATGCATGTGTAAGTGTTCTACAATGTTGCAACCTGAGGCAGCAACATATGATTCTCTGATATTATGAGATCAAACCAAACAAAACGCGTACCCCACACCCACACACACATGCATCACATTGTCATTGAGTATCTAATTCCTTATCAAATATTATTTAATTATTATATATCGCAGCAAATGATAAAGAGGTCAACAAAAGAGACCTTTTCCTGAATAAAATATGGCCTCTAGCCCTCATGGTTTTCAACAAAAACTAAAGAATACCTCAGCCAAAGCCCGAAGCTTCATCTTGATTCCAAAAACCCAAGAAATTTCTATGACAAGAGTATAATAATGAAACAAAACGCGCTACTATGTGATTTACAATTTTTTACAAATAAATAAGCCGATCCCATTCAAAGTTTATAAATATACTGAGAGAGATCATTGACACAATAAGGACTCAAGATATGAATGTGCAAGAACCACCTCTACACTTGGGGGCTTCTCTTTGATGATGATCTTGAAGTTGGAACATTAATTTCACTCAACTGCGGTCTCCTTGGTTCCTCTTGTTTCTGTGCTTCAACCATATTCTGCAGCCATTTACATCACCAAATACAAAATCAAAAGGATCACATAAATATGGTTTGCATCTAACTACAAGACTTGAGAGAGGTTGCAGACCTTTGATAATGAGGTCGAATTCTTGCGTGACTGCACCTGTGCTTTTGAATGTAGACGATGCAGGTGCTGCACTTGCTGAAACTGTTGTAGTCTTGCAGCAAAATTTATCCCGTTATGTGAGTTTCCACCATCCATGGTTATGTCGCCATCCTCGGTGATTTGAGAGCCACCAGGCATTTGATGAAGAAACTGGTAGGGATTCCCTGAGGGTGTTCTCTTTAGTTGCTCGCCATTGAAAGAATACGAAGGCACGGCTTTTAAACGAGTTTTCAGTATCTTAAAAGCGGCACTTTGCTGCATAATGACGGAAAATGAATTGTCAATATTAGCGACTACATATGCCGCCAAGGTTTCCAAGCTGTTGTTAATGTACATAATGTACATATATTCCTTGAGCACAATAAGGAAATACTGAGACTTGAGTGGACAGAAATTTGAATCATATTGTAAATAGAATTGTTCATGAAGTAGTGATGTACACCATTAAACAGGTAAACAGCAACGTGCTTAATAATAAGAGAGTAAAAACAATTCAAGCATGATATCTTAGACATTGTCTCACCACAAAACAAGGATGTCATAGAAAGAAATAATTGAAGTTGTTTATACCTGAGGAAGCAACATTAGAAGACCATACAATGCTTTAAACAACCATATATGTCTTCCAGGTTCAAGAAGCTGCAAAATTGCATGATGCTTCAGTGGATAAGAGAAGCATTTTTTAAAATATTGACATTCATTACCAAAACTATCTAACTGCCATCACTCTAAATGATGAAAATAATGCTCAATGCTCAATGCTTAATTTAACATAACAGAGAAAGTTCTGCACATTATATATTTTATCCCCCTAACAACAAGAATATTATATTACAGTATTGTAAAATATGAGCAGATCAAACAAGCAGTTTCAGTAAAGCACCTGCAATCTAAGATAAGCAAATATTGGAGTTTCCAGCAACTGAATCAATTTATCCAGCTGGACTAAAAATTTGACATTAATGTCTTCTTCAACGAGAGATTGAATCACAGTGCTAGCATGTTGGTAAGTCTGTCATGATAGATAATTTATATTATATGGGGAACATGATCTAAACAAAGGTAAGCAGTCGCTCACAAATATACAAAATTTAAAGAGGGCATTTGTGCTAGTGTGTGTCTGTGTACATGCACAAGACTTAAAAACTAATAATCAAAACCAAGTTACAGATACCTACCTGAGATAATAAGCAAAGACTTATAATTGCCATTGGAGAATGGCACCACGAGGCATACAAAGAAACATATAGATCCTTCCCAGCAGGATTTACCAGTGATTGCTTCAAAAGATCTCGGATCTCAGATAGTTCCAATGATGTAAGTAAAATCAAATTCAGAGCCTGAAATTTTTTTACAAAAGGAAGGGGGGGGGTATTAAAATCCATATCAATACCACTCTACTACACTGGATTGGCTAAAGGACTATTAAGTATTGTACACAAAATATTAAAATGCATATCAATGTCAATCAGTATACTTTCTATAGATCTGCTCAAAAGAGAAAAAACAGAACCAAGTTATGCAATTCACAAAAGAATGATTTCATCATTCCCATAAAAGCGAAGCAAATACACTAGATTAACTACAAAATTCATGAAGCTGTTTTGTTTAAATATTTGGTTAGAGCCTACAGGGTGGTGTGGGTCATAGACCTGTGAATTTATATATATCAGAATTTACATGTGTGTTGCATCTTGGTATTCAAGCTCGCAGAAAAGTCAACCAACCTGAACCATAATTGATGCAAAATCCAAATCAGGTTCCCCTTCTAGTATTGTAGAAAGTTCACGATAGACTCTCTCAGCATTCAAGAGAACACAAAGTCGGCGAATTATCAAAGCACCTCGTCTAAAGCATTTAAAAAAAACTAGAATTTAATAACTAAAGATGAAAATATAAGCAAATACAATATTTTAGTGAAACTGCATAAATAAAGATAAAATTTTGGAACAAGTAAAAAGCATACTTCTCCAAAAGAGAATTGTCTATCCGAAATTTGTCCACCAGGAAAACAACAATCTGCCGGAAGTGCTGAGGATCTTTTGCAATAGCTGCATGAACATCGAGAACTAGTAGTACAACCTGTTTAATTTTTTTTTAATTAAAAAAAAGGGAGATGAATCACTGATAATTCCAGTAAATTGCCTATTCCAGAAAGTGAAAACATTGCAAATAAGAAAAGGGGGAAATTCAAAAACTCATTTTTATTTAGAATCAAGTCAAGGGTAATGCAGACAGAAAAGAAATCTATCTAAATTTTCTGACAATGGCCACATATTTTTTTTAAACTAATTTCAGATAATGGCTTGAATGAATTGATAGAAGGACTTGCCCTTTGAACAAATGTACAATTACAGCAAGATTTGCATATAGATTTTGTGAAAGAATGATTTGATGAAACAAATAAATTAAAAGAGGATACCAGTATAACAAGGCTACCTCATCAGATGGGTCTGAAAGTGCTGTCAGTAGGGTACCAAATATGTCACCCAGATACTGTAAAACCTGTTTCAGACATAGATCCACATGTGAATAGAAACCAAAATCTTCCATCAACATAAAGGAGATCTTGTACTATCCTTTACAAAGCATTTTGAATAAATACAGAAGGGAGTCACATTAGTTTGATTACATGAAAGATTTTTACCCACAGAAAGAGAATGTCAAATGAAACTTTGCGAACTAAATTAAATTGAATATTATCGGCTAGCCAAGTATCGTATTTATTTCCTTGTTAACTGGGCCAGATCAACTCCAACAGTGTAAAGGGACCTAACAAGAACATCAAAATGAAAACCGAGTTTGAACAATCTAGTCACCTCAGTGCGATGTCTGTTCAAAAGGGTTGATATCCAGTGCAAAGCTTCAATGCGAGTAGCTTCCCATTCACTTGACAATTGGCTGATCAATCAAACCATCCCAAAATCAATCTATAGAATTACAAGTGCAAAATACAGTTGGCTAATTCTTTAAAAAGAATAAAAAATAAAATAAAATTCATGTAACAAGTTCCCCTAATAGCTTCTTACGTCAAACCATCACAGAAATTCGTAATATTTCAATTGCAAGTACCAAAAAAAATTCAAACCTAGCCTATTTCCCAGATCAGAGAAAAATTATACCTCCTAGCAATGGAGAGTATCGCTCCCACATCAAATGCTTCAGCTGGATCAGCCTTGATGGCACGTAGCTCTTCATTGGTTTCACGAGCAACCTTATACATAAGCCATAGATTGTTTCAAATGCTTTGTTTTGCATGGGGGAAAGGAATGTAATTTTAGTAAGAACACAAAAAACTGCCCGGCGGGGGGGCACGATAAGAGGATGGGTACAAAAAAAAGGGAAGCTCAAATAACCTACCACTCGAATTTTCTCTTCTTTATCTGATATGCAAGGCAAAATGGCTCCAAGAATGTCAGCATAATACGGAACAAGCTGGTCTCCACCAAGTTTGACAAACTCATTTATCTGTTCAAATAAGAAAGCAAAATGAATCACACAACACTAATTGTAATTTGGCTTTTGTTATAAAAGGAAATAATATTTGGGAAAATGCCAATATGCATAAAGTACAATAAAGCTAAATAATTAATTAGTCAAAGCACTGTGGCATTACTCACCCATGTGATAGCTGTTAGCCTGGTAAATTCATCTGGAGAACCTGCCCTTTGTACCAGGATTTCAGCCATTCGACCATAATCTACAGACTTCAAGAGTAGCACTGCTGAGTCAGAAAATGACTAATGAACAAAACACTTTGCTTTTGTGTCAAAACAGTAGTTGCAAAAGCAAAAAAGATGCATAGCACATTTGATCAAACAAAAAATTCGAAGACATACTAAGCATAAAATATTGATTATGGGGAAGATAAAGAAAATCCAACAAGAAGAGAAAAATAATGAATAAATGCAGTACAGAAGATAGGAAACATTGTCCACAGAGTGCGCCACAAGACTTGCAACTCAAAATACAAGTGGAAATTACATTAGCAAGAGCCTTACTGGAGAGTTCTTAATCTCTTGAAGAAACTCTGAAAGAGCAGAATCAGCTTGTTGACGTATTTCATGACTTGAGTCACTCAACATATTAAACAAGCCTGGAAATTTTGTATATGATTAGATGGTTGATCTCCATTTCATTTGTACAAAATGTTGAGAAGAATGGGAATCACTCTTTTAAAGGACATGCTTACCATCAAGAAAATCAGGAAGAAAACCCAGCATATCAATATCTGGGACGCTATCCAGTACAGTAATCCATCCTACCAAAAACTGGCGCACATATGGATTCAATACATTCATGCGCTCCCTCAACAGTGGTATGAATTCTTCAATACTAAACCAACAAAATAGGAAAAAGAAAGAAGAGGAGGGAACTCAGGTCAAGAAAAATTAGATACAGACGAAAAGGTGAAAAGTGAAATTTGCCTCTTTTTTTTTTTAGTATTAGATAGCCTGGCACCTCACATTGCATACAACCTTTACCTATTAAAGTTCTATTGAAAAGTTACATCCAAAATCTTAGGATGCGTTTGGTTTGCATTTTCATTTTCAGTATTTTCTGTTTTCTGGATTTTGTGAAGGAAAAAGTGAAAACAGAAAACAGGATTTTATTGTTTTCACTTTTTCCTTCACAAAATTCATAAAACAGAAAACACTAAAAATAAAAACAGAAAATAAAAATGCAAACCAAACGCAGTCTTCTGTACCCACACCGTCTACTGAAAATGTAAAGTAACATACTAACATGAACAGAGAAAAGTATAATATAGATGTGAAAGGATGGTGCACCTGAACTGATCGCTCTCGGTCACAATATCCTGCACGAATGAAGCAGTGTTTGATTTTAGTTAATCAAAATGGAACAGCAATTCAAGTTATTTGTTTTCTATTTCCTATTTTCGGATAAAAAAGCAATGTCAATTATTATTTCGTCATATTCTTTGGGAAATCTTGCTATGCGCATAGATAAAAAAAACAGCAGAAAAGGCTTTAGTGCTTTACTGGCGTGCAGGAGTGATGAATACCTTCACCAGTCGATCTAAGAGATGAGCAGCACTTTGTACATTGGCATCCGAGTCTGCAGAAAGCTTGCATAAGGCATCAAAGATCTGGTTGAAGAATACAATAAAATCCCCTCTCACAACCTGAGATACAACTAAAAATTTATGCATTAGAACAAAGCAGATGATCATACTGAAACTGAACATGGGTCAACACAGTCACCTTAGCTATGTTATATAGTGCTTCGCAAGCATAATAACGAACTCTGCTATCTTGGTCAGAGAAGGAATTCAAAACAGGGGGCACAATTTGCTGTCAATCACAAAAAGAAAAAAAAGGGTTATGCTTAGATACAATTATCATGCCAAAATTCCCGATATTTCATTTATGTTCCTTAGAGTGAATTTTATTTCACCATTTCTAATGTTCCTCAAAATGTTGCCAAAAAATTTGGTGCCAATGATTAGGGCAGAAAATTGCACCAATTCCAAGCACACAACATGTATTTCCCATTAGACACATTGAACGCGGATAAACTTCTTATGTACTACTAGAATGAATTCAAATTGTACCCCATGATAAACAAACAAACTCACTCCAATAAAAAGGACAAAATTCTTAAACAAGTGAGTAATCCCTCACCTCAAGATGCTGAGCTGCATCGGAAGTCAACCCAACAGTTGCAGCAGCCAATCCTATTAATCCTCCCTTCACCCATAATTTATTTTCAATTTAAGAAAATATATCATATAAGATGAAGAACCTATAAGCTTACTTAAAAGATATATAAAAAAAATCTTTTAACGAATGAAAAAAATAGAAATAAATAGAAGAAAAGAAAGTTACCTTCCGGTGATTGGCTTGTGGAGAATAAGTGAATTCCGTTGTCAACAAATTGATCACAGCCGTTATTTTTTCATGCTCCCCAGCAGCAGCAAGCTGCTTCACTATGCCCTCAACCTATAGGCACAGATAGATACCCCCACAAAATCAACTCCCCATAAAAAAATGCTCAAAACCCTAAAACCCCAAATTAACCGAATTGCAACAGGATAAACAAGAAAGGGTTGAGTACAAACATCAAGTGCAGCGTTCTTGCGCTTCTCGTACAGCTTGTCAGCAAGGTTGCGGAGCACGGCTGCCGGAATCACCTCTGCCATGGCAACACCCGCAAGCTGGGAAGCAGTTGGATACTCAAAAGCACAAAACCTTTTCGGAATCAAATTCGTTTTCGGATCTTCTCCTGCTCGAAACGAAACATTTCGGTAGTGCTTTTTGTTTTCTGGTTCTTTTTCGCTTTTTTGGGATCAGATACGGAATCAGAAAGTCAAGATTTTTTTGGGGGATAACGATTGACGTGGAAGTGGAGTGCGATTGTGCTGGGGAAATTTGAATTAAGAGGAATAAATCAGATCTAGTAACTTTTTTGTGAAATTGAAACTAAAACTGAAAATGAAAATAAAATAAAATAATTGAACCCTATTTTTTCCCCTTTATTTTAATTAGAGATTAGAGATGAAATGAAATGGAAAATTGAAAATTCTTGTCGCTACAGGAACAATAACTTTGGGATTTAAGATCCTTTTAATAATAAAATTAAAACAAGTTTGTGAGTGAGTGTCTGCATTGTTTCTACTTTCTACCAATACCAGGCCAGCTCGAAGCTGAAGTTGAAACTTCTAACAAAAACACACTTCGTGAAGTTACATAAATGCCCTCTGTTTGTGCCCAATCATATTATATTTAATTACTTATTATTTATGTATATCATGCTCAGTGGTATTTTAGGAATTAACTGTAATAAATTCAACATTTTCCTCTCTTTAATACTTTTCCAAGTATTACTTTATCGCTTGTATATTATTATTAGATTAGGACTTTGTTTTATTTATCTTCATGTTTTCGGATTTGGTAAGGCTACTTTTTGTGATCTAGTCAAGAAAGGTTTCTTTTAATGATTTTATCTGAGATGGTTTCCTCAATATCACCGCTTAACAAAGAAATTATTCTTAAGACTTTCTTAATTACAAGTGTTTTAAGTTAAAAATTAATATTTCAAAATCTATATCTTCATGCTCTAAATTAATACTTATTGCTTATAATCCACAATCAAACTTCTTTCTCTCACCAATGTGATATTAGTTTATATACACTCCACTGTTTTAAAAGATAAAAAACAGTATTATTACCAATTTACCATCACAGAAGAGACATATTTTAGCTTATAGCTTAGAAGAATAAAACCGATCCCATATGGTGCACTTGGTTCCGATTTTGAATTTATGAAATGTGAAGACGTAATATAAACAACAGTTTCCTAAATTCGCAAAATGCTAACAAATTCTACGAAGCAGCACCATCATACATTTTTTAGTATATAACATAATCTTTTGGATTATGAAACTAGATTGCCCGCAAGTAGACAAATTCAAACCATTCAACCTGAGGCAGCAAAGTTTGGAAGAATAGGCTCAGGTGAATGGAGACCCGGAATGTGGAGATTTTTATCATCTTAGTTGATACACAAACTAAAGGCTAAAAGGGAAGGGAAGGGAAGGAAAAGAAGAACAAAAAATGAGATCACATGATCACGCATCCAATATGGAAAAAATTAGACACCTCTTATTGCAAGATAATTATTTTATAAGAAGAAATTGATACAACACTATTCTAATGGAACAAAGATCAATATCGATCAAATGATTGGGGACTTATAAGCGACTCTTCGAGTTCTCTAAAGCCTCGGTAGACATGTTCTGTTTGATTCTGGGGAAGGGCTAACCTTCGCACTTCAGTCATGTACCTGTAAAGGTTGGGAACATTTAATTTCTAATATAATGTTGTATCCAGCACAGAAAAAGCATATTCTTTTTAGAAATTTTAAATGGACAATATAAGTATAGAGAAGTAGACCTGTTTGCCGCACTTGTGATCTTATCACGAATTCCTTGGCTAACAACTGTTCTTTCAAGTGGGAATCCTGAACCTAGTATGAGGGAAGAACCGGAGGCACTTGCACCCATTCTCTGTGAATATACAGACATTGCCCACTCGCGAAGAACCACAAGGACTGATCTCAGCATGCGTAATCTAAGATTTGGGGAGGGCAACACAGCTCCACTTGATAACAATTGGTCATATGTATTCAATACAGGCTCAGCTGCACCCTTGCAAGCAGAAAGAAGGGCTCTAGCAACATCTTCATCACCAACAGATTCAGCCCCCGAGTTTAACCTCTCCTACAAAAAATTATGAATTCATAGTTTGAAAATAATAGTTTAAGTCATATGTTGTTCAAATGGAACAAGTTTTGGAACATACCAGTGCAGACTTCTCTAGGTGAAGACAAATAGTGTTGAGTGGTATAACAGCTCCATCACCAGGATAAATCCGGGGGCCAACCCTCTTCAATACCGAGCAAGCTTCAGCAATGCCACCTCTTGAAAGAGCTTGATCAATAAGTCTAGCCCATGTCTCTCTGACAATTATGCTGTCAGCATCACCAGAATAATTGGCAAAGTACAGCATCTCCAGGCATATCTGAAACAAAGGTATTAAGTGAAGGACAATTAATAAGAAATTTGATATAGAAGTTTCAGTAGTTGGCAAATTATTATTGCAACTTTTTCAACAAGAACCCATGTGAACAATCTGAAGAGAAAATCTAACTTATGTAAATCTAACATAAAACACTATAACAGTACCTCCCAGAGTTCAAAGGGAACTGCATATTCATTATATAATTGTGTTATGCTCTTTACATCCGATGATAGCTCCATGGCCTTCTCTCGTGCTACGCTTGCAAAATTTGCATCAGCAGTTGAACCGCCCTCGGGGACTGCACCATCTTGAATGGAATCAGATGTGCTAGGTGAAATCTCATTCCTGGAAGCCATTGCCTCCAATTCCTCTTTGATCTTTATCTGAAACCGAAGAACAGCAAGCTTCCCTTCAAGCAAATCTAGGAATCCACTATCAATGGAACTCCGAGCAGAACCTACTAAACCATCACTATTAGCTGCACTTTTTGCTTGTAGAACTGCATTACTTAGGTATTGACACCTGAATTTTACAAATAATATTAAGATGATAAGAAGATATCCAAGAATATAGACCAAAATAATTCTAGTAATCATAATAGATTCTAAAGACCATTGGGGAGGGCTTGAAACCAGAAACAGATCACCCTGAATACATGTGAAATGTAGAGCCTTGCCACAGAACAGCTACAACCATAGACCAGTTAATCTATCTAATCCAAGACAAATAACAAGCAGAACTTATTTGAGAATTAATGGAATCAGTAACCAATTTCCATGCTTTATAGGATTAAATCACGTGCCAGATCTTGCATCTTTTCCTAGTGTTGATGAAAGTGCAGCTCAGTAAATTGATCCAGGTTTGCAGCAATGAAGTAAGAAAACTACTTATAAGGCCAGAATCTTCAAAAGAATACTAAGAAAGAGGAGATAATAAGTTACAAGGAACTGAGTAACTAATTAACCTCTGTTCAAGAGTAGGAACTCCATCAACAGAACGTCGTTCAGCTAGTCTTAGCAATGCATGAGCTGCAAGCATATGTTGCCGCTTCAAGACATAATACCGTGCCAAAAGTTCATAGTACTTGACTTGATTGGATGACATAGGTGCTCCAGATTGCCCAGTTGGAGAAGTTGTTGCAGTCACAGCACGAACCTTGAAGACCGAGAAAACATAAGAGGGCAGATAATTAGAAAAATGAAAACTTTACAGTAAATAGTATGAAAATATGGCTTGTATGTAGTTTTGCATTCAGCACATACACAAACAAAATTTTAACGCTATGTTTGTGCCCATTTTGACCAATTGAAGACCAAGCCACAGACAAATTAGAAAGAGAAAGAAACAATTGAACCTCTTGGATGGGTTTACGACCGGCACTTTGCAAAAAGGGCAACAGATCAGGACCTCCATACTCTAACAACTCATTTTCAAGACCTAAATCAATCATAGCTTGGTATAGATACTCATGGAAAATTCTGTCAGGAGACTGGACACCAAGTTGAACAATTTGACTAATATATTTTTTTCGAGAAGCTGGATCAAGGGTAGATTGCAAAGCAGCAGATCTGATAGGAGAGCCAAATTCCTTCTGAGAGTTGTCACCTTTCAGAGACCGTAAAGTACTAATAACTATCTCATAACACTGTTCGCGCTGAGCAAGTGTCTGTTCTCTGACACTTGCATCAATTTCATCATTATAAGCATCACCTGCAGGATCGATAGCTTGTGCCTTTTGAAGAGGTAAGCGCACTACAGCTTCATAATATCTGCAGTTGTCAAGTACATTTTATACTTTCAGATTGAAGCATTCCAATCACAGGCCAATAAAACAAATGATGATGCTTGACATAAAAAATGGACAACAAGAAAAGAAAAAATACCTCAAATCCTCAAAACGCTTGCAAACAGTTCGTAAGTCTGCAGACTCTGGAACTTTGCTTAAGCAATTAAATGCTTCTCTTGCAAGATTCTCCTTTTCCTCATCATCTATAGTCACAGCAGCTCTCTCCAGAGCTTCCACAGCTAAGAAAAACTTGTAATCAGACTCCTTATAGTAGCTTGGACAACCCTCTCTTAATCTCCTGCTAATGTCATCTACAGTTCCCCTACCATCAGGACCAGTATAATACTGGAACGATGTATGATATGAAATAAAACTCAGAACTATACAAGGGAGAAACAAAAGTTTGTTCAAGAAAACATAGAAAGCTATATTAAATCATTAACATATAAATTCCCACAGAAGTTTCCTTCACATCTAGCCTAAAACAGGCTTTACCTCCATTAGAGCAGAAATAAGTCTCGTAGCAAGCCGGTCACCCTCCTCAGAACAAACTAACTGATGAAATGTTAACTGAACTAATGCTTGTTGAAGGTTAGCATCAAATCCTTGAATCAATCGAGTGACATGATGCTGGGAAATAAGTTGAAGCAAAAACAGGGCTTCACCAGATCTAAGAAGCAACTGCCTAATACATTCCATTGCCCTCACCTGTAACAAAAGCCTAAATGAGAAATTAAACCAATAAATGAGAACATATAAAACATCAAGAAAACACTTGACATAACCCACCTCCATGGCAGCTAATTCTGCAGGACTATATGGCAGCCTTTGTCTTTTGTTACTTGTTCCACCACCATTAGACTCCACATTTCTGGAGTACGCACCAAATAAGTTTCTCACCATACTTCGATCACCTGCACCTAATGCTGAACCAGTACCATATAGAATTGAACCACTTAGATCGCCCAAACCTGCAACGCATCCATAAAGTCCTCTCCTCTGGTTCCTTCTAGATCTTAAGAATTTTTCTAAAGATCGGATTTTGTGTTCAAGGACTTGCATAGCACCAACAGAGAGTCTGCAGACAACTACCCCATTTTCAGATAAAGCACCTGACGGGGCTAAATTGCCTTTCACAAGCATCACAGGAAGTTCCCAAAGAGGAAAAAGTAATCTAGATGAACACAAACAGAGTCCTTCATGTGCGGCTGAAAATACTGGCTCAGCCTCCTGAACAACCTGGCCCATGCTAAATCCACCAGCAGCAGTTCTTGTGTTTGATAATGCACTACTACCTTCAAGTTGTGGCATTCCAACAACTCTTGGATCCTCAAAAGCTTCAGCAGCCTTCTCGGCAATAACATTGCTAATAAGGTTTTCCGAGTGCACTATTCTTGCAGCTAGCATTAGACACATAGCAGCTGCCTCACCAGCACCAAAACGATTGAAGAAATCTTCTAAAACTGATCTTGGAGAGCTGGACTCTAATAACCTTCTTAAAATGTCCAGTGGCCTGTTTAACACAATTTCCATCATGCCCATTGTGCTGAAGATAACAATCCTCCTTCTTGGCAATATATGTTGAGTCGAAAGGTCTCCCCTTGCCCAGAGTTTCCCAGATACCCTGTCACATGATTCCATTGGGCTCTCATAACCACTGAACTCAATTTCTGAATATAAAGACTGCACAGTAGATGCAGTATCAGGCAAAGGTAAGACATCTGCCACAGAAAGCATTCGCCCTTCAACTGGTAAAGAAGATACAGATTCTCGTAATGCACGGGAACTCCTTGAATTTGTCCCAAGATTACCTGATGGTGATGATTGGGTGCTTGAATCCCGGTTCAATACAAGGAGAGAAGGCATAGCTGAAGGTGATGCATCAGAAAGGATAAGAGTACCTGCAGAACAATATGCTGCCTCAACTTTCAATGAGAGATCCTCATTTTGAGGCCTAGACGCAAGAGCTATGGCTCCAAATGTGAGACTACCACTAACACCCCAAGGAGGAGCAGGCCTTGTAGCGACAACCTTTAAACAGCTAGGCCTGTGATGACTGGTGCTGAACCCAGTCAAATTTGCACTAGAAGGAGAAGTAGACAGGTACATCCTTCTGCCATCTGATAAAACAGCAACAAGGTGCAGCAACTTGGACTCAAGTGTGGATAATGGTGCAATACAAACAATAGATGGCTTGGGTGAACGATTTGAGACTCTTGATCCTGTTGATTGTCTACCTCCATAATGACCATCCCTCTGATTAACAAGATTCCTTTCTTCAGCAACTTTCTTTAATGGACCATCCCCATTTTGCCCTAGAACATAAACCTGAAGCTTCATCTCTTCAGTTCGGGCATACAATATTTGCCTCTCATTATCAAAAACCATTTCAACAATGGGGTCGATGGCTCCAAAGTTGAACACATTTGGTATAACCCAGCTGCATAAAACGGCTAAGTCATGTCATTAGGGAATTAGCAAAGAAACATATACCACTTAAAATGAGGCAAGTTACAAGTCATTTAAAGAAAAAACATGCACAATTTGGACTTTAAAGGTTAAAAAATTGATAGAAGGAATCAAATAGCATAGTTAGATTTAGTAACTTGTATGCCACTAGAAGATCCAAAGCTCCAAGTACCTTGAAATTAAACTTCCTAAGCCAGCAGTGAGGCAGATTTTTCTGCAGCGCTTTTGCCATCCTGAACCTGTAGAATAAAGAAGCTCGTATATATGGCTATCACGACCAGCAAGGAAAATACGGCCCTTATCAGTACATGTCACACAAGTCATTGTAACCCCATCGGACGGTACAGTATACTCTGGCAATGGCTGTAATGTGACTTCTGCAAATGGATCTGATCCATCGGCTCCTCCAGAGCAGCACACTCCTACCAAAATCAACTGACAGAAAGCGATTGGTAAGAAACAATATTGCTTGGACAAATTCTTGAAAGAACAAGCCACACAAGGTTTATAAGAAACAAATCATACAGAGCTTCTTTTGAAGAATAAAGGGATCTTATAACATATTTTCATACAAAGCTAAGCAGCATATATCAAAGTGATAAGCATCAGAAAACTATTAGTATCAATTGCAAATAAACTCATTGGATCTTGCACGGATATAAAATAAGCAATTCATCATATAATAATAAAAAAGTAATTCAGAAGGATGAATTTTATACTTTTAGTAAACAAGTACTGGAAAAAAGTTAAACATAATTTGGTTATTACCTCAACAGGCGTTGCTAAAACTAAAAGATATTGGATGGCTTCAACAAAAACACCTGGTTTTGATTTTGCAAGACCAACTGCACAAATAGCTTGCTCTTCCCCACTATATTCAGGACATTGACCATCCCTAAGGAAGACCAACATTAGATTAGAGGTAATGCAGCACGTATAAATATAAGTTCTAGTAAATAGAAGATGCCGTTAAACTAAATTAATTCCAGACCATCATCATGGTACTTACCACTTATCAAAACGCCAAAGAAACAAGGAATTGTCCACAGATGCCCATGCCCTACGTATTTCAGGAAATATTCCACAAAAGGCAGTTCCTTCCCCACCAGCTGCATTGTATCTTTCAATGAGAACAGGAGGCAACTCCCATGTATTGGCAACCTCAACTAAAGGGGGCCACTGAGATGAAATCCAAAGAAAAAAATATGGCATAAGATACATGCTAGAACTAAACTCCAACCCTAGACAGTTTGCTAACAGGCATGCTATATACCTATAATGCATGTTGCCGTTATGATTTATGCTACATTGTAGTATTATACCCACACACAATAACACTATAACAGATAAAAACACTTCACAAAAAGAAGCAACTTTTTTTGCTTTTCAAGCAAAATTTGATCTTGTATCTTTTACCCTATTGAACATTCACTCTGGGCCTTCTGTGTTCTGAGTAAGCATAATGTAAGGAACCCCCTACCAAGACACTCAATTTTAGCTTGGAGGCAAAATTGGCTAAATTACAGAAACACAGCGTATGGAGGTGAATCTAATGGAACCAATTCGAAACCCTGAGAGTAGGAGAGGTAAAAGATAGGAAGATAGAGATACCTCTCTGGGGAGAGTGGAGTAAGGGTGGCTAGCATATCTTGAAGCTTCAAGAGCTTCTTCGAGGTCAAGCTGAGGCGAAACCTCGCGACCAATGCGATCACTGACAACGAGACCCGCGTTCGTCACATCACGCATCACAACCTCGTCTTCCCACGACATCTCCGCGGCGCCGAGCTTCAACTGAAATTTCAGAACTACTAAGGGGATTGGAGAAACTGAATATTTAACTCTCCTTCCCGAAAAAACGAACGGAGAAAATGAAATTTGAAAATTGGGGGAAGAAAGAGTGGGAGAGGGAGGGAAGTGAAATGAGAGGAGAAATGTAGGGTTTTGAGGAGGGTTTCGTAAATTTGATAGTGGCGGGCAAACACTGCTGACTGTGACTGTGTGACCGAGTGACCGCGATTGTTTTCCTGTTCTTTTTTAATTACCCCATTGTTTCCTTGTCAATTTTTTATTTTCTTTTAGAATTTGATTCAAAAGGAAACAGCAAATCTTCTTTTTTATTATTTTATTCATGTTATAGCACAAGTCATAATTTATTTTTAAATGGTAAGTATCATGGTGTAATGCTGGATTATGGAGTTGTTTTTAAATTGTCACAATTTCTTATCTCTTTTTTTTTTTCTAAATCTGAAACATTCATAATCCTCTTTTTATATAATATTAACCATTTTTTTCTTCTCTCTTACTTCACCACTACCACCACCCTCATGCCTCTTTTACAGTTAGAACCTCCTTTACTAAATTCTGGTCACGGCTTCGCCTTCAAACTCATTCTAGTGAGATTTGATAATTGTTCTAGTTTTTTGTTTTGTTGCAAATTTTATTGGTGCTTGCTGTGAAGGAAATTGAGGATGTGAAAGCGGCAAGTGCAACAACGGTTGTTTTTTATTCTTTTTCACCCTTTTTTTTTTTGTAAGATCAGTTGATATTGTAGTGTAGTTCTAAATTTAGTCTACTTCAAACTCTACAAAGCATCTTTTTCTTATCTTTAATATCTCAGCTTATAGAAAATAAGGGAAGTTCTGAGAATAAAGGAGACATGGTAGTCAAATAGAAATAAAAAAGGAAGTTAAGGTGGTGACAATGGAGAATTAACAAAATTTGAAATTAGAGAAAAGGAAATAATGGTGATCATAAAAGGCTGGATAATTTTAAATTTTCGATTAATTTCTTTAAAAGCCAAAAAAAATTAGTTAGTTTTTTTTTATAAATAATTTTATCAATCAATATAAATAAAAAATATATAGGGATTAGCGAAACGTAACCCTCTAATTACTGTCATCGCATAATCGTTTAATTATTGCATAATCGTTTCGTCAACGCAAAATTCCCTATCATTGTATAGTTAGTATATCGTCTTCAACCGTCTGTTGGTGCTGTCATTGTGCCCTCCGACGCTACTCCTTTGTGCGTCGCACGCTACCGACTTGCATCGAACAAAAGAAACATCTTAAATTTAAGAAAAGAACCATCCAAAGTTTAACGAAAAAAACATTCCAAGGTTAATAAAAGAAACATCCCACAGTTGCCTTCTTAGGATATCCATTGCAATCTATAGCAAGGAGATTCTTTGTCCACCTTTCATCGAGAACGAATTGCGTGGACGGAGACCGGGTAAGGGCTAGTCGACGGCGTGATTGGGCGTGGCGCCATCTGGAGATCCCTTCGTGGCGTTGTGAACGTCGTCTCTGACAGTTCCTTGCGAAGGAAAACTGAGTTATGACACTGATTCGACAACAAGATCGGGCGACACGACAACGCGAAAGGCCGGTTAGTTCCTTTCGTGGGGTTGTGGGCATCGGCACAAGAATACCGAGGTTGTTGCTATGCGAGAAGACGGTAAGGTGAACGGCGTGAATGGGAGTAGGAGTAGGAGAGAAAAATAGAGTGTGCGGTTAGTTTTTTTCTTTTTACAATAAGTAATAGTGAAAAATCAAAATAGAATTAGGTCTAGATAATGTTGTTGGTTTTTTTTTTTTGTTATTGAGCTTTTTTATTAGGACTTACATTGTAAAAGACAAAACTGATTGATAGTTTGTTTTTTAATTTATTAAATTCAATCTTTAAAAATAAAAATTTATTAATTCGTTATATAAAATTTATAAAATTATATATATTAATCATGTACCGACCAAATTTAATCATTTTTTTATAAAAATATAATCCAATTTATTTGGGGTTAATTTAGTTAGAACAAAATATTCGGATTAGATTGGAATATATTTATTATATTTGGTTCGACTTGGGCGACGACCCCATGTACAAGCTTTTATAAACTCTTTCCTTCAAACACCAAAGATAGGCCGTTGCTAGTAGTTATCAAATACGACTCAACCTGTTTGGTTCGATCAGAAATTTGGTCATTCGGTCACCCAGCCGAATCGAGTCACTTGTCAAACTGCTTAAGCATTGAATTCAATGAAAACCGATTCGACCCGAACGTATTTTGTGAAAATTGGTGACTCGGCCGGCTCATATCACTTGAACTAGGTCATATTTTTTTTAGAGTAAACTATCGAAATGGTACCTGAAAGTTTGTATTGATGACAAAACAACTTCCAAAAGATGCTAATGACAAATAAGTCCCTGAATGAATTAAAAATACGTAAAAAAAAATAAATATTAAATATATTTTTTAAAAAACGATTTTAGAGATCAAATTTAGATGCAAATTTTTGTAATCATTATTAGAAAAATAATATATTTTCATCATTAAAATTTAGTAATTTTTTGTCAAGTGAATTTAAAATAAAAAATTATTGTGAATGACCGCATTTTTTTTGAAAAAGAAAAAAGAAAAATCTCGTGAAAACTCAGGTGTAGTCAACTTCACGTGAAGTTGATAGTTAAGAGCTATTAAATGATTTGAATGATTTAACTAAATTTTCATCTAACGGCACGTGAAGTTGACTGTTCTTGAATTTCTACCAAAAAATATAGAGATCAAATTTTACCCTGAATTTTTTTGTGCACTTTATATTTATTTATTCAAACGTTGTCATAAAAATTTAATTTAATGAATAAGTTATTTGCTAAATATACATTTTTTTATCTTATCAAAAATAAAATATTTATTAGTTTCTTTTTTTTTTGTCTTTTTTCAAATCATTTAAGAATTATTTTATTGGTAACGTTTTTGTACGATTTTTTTAAAATTTGAAAAAAACAAGGCCGTTCACTTTAAAACCTCACGCGCGATGCCCTAAGTCATGTTGATCACCCATCTCTCTCACCTCTCTTTTCTTTCTGAATTTCTTCTCTCTTCTCTCGCCACTCTCTCTCACAAGCTCACTGAGTCTCACCTCTCTTACGGCTGGTCTCGCCGTTGACCTCTCTCGCTCCAGTATCTCGCTTCTCTCGTGGCCGTTTTGGACTTAAGCTCGTTGCGCTTTGTTACCGTCGAAAGCTCGTCTTCTTGCTTCGGCCGTCAACGCTTTTCTTCGATCCTGTTATTTCTTTTTCAATTTATTCTTAAATTTGTTGTTGAAGGTTGATGTTGTTGCTGAAATAATGATTTAATTAATTTTGTTTTGCTGTAAATCATACTTGGAGAATTGGAGTTTAAGTTTTTGTTGTTGAAAGTTATTATAATTGAATTTGTTGTTAAAAATTATCAATGAACTGAATTTATTGCTGTAAGTTAAGTTTGATGCTGAACATATCACTGAGTACATTTTTTTGTTTTTGGAAGTAGAATTTGTTGCTGTAAGTCTTTCGTTTTTTCTTTTGTTAGAATCTTAAAAATAATGTTGTATATAGTTTTTTAGAATTGTCAAAGCTAAATACTAGGAATTTCGAATGATATTTCTTCATTGTGCACGGTATTTCATTGCTGTTAAATTTTACTATACTTCGAATATTATCATAGTTGAATTTGTTGTTGCAAATTATCAATGAGCTGAATTTGTTACTTCTATGTTGAATTGTTGCTGAATATATCACTAAGCAATTTTTTGGTTGCTGGATAACGTCATTGTTCTTCTGTTTTTAATTTGCTGAATTGTTGCCCTGTTCTTTTGTGCTATGAATATATAGATGCCGACTTTGAGATCATCCCTTGGATTTGATTTACCGATTGTGTTATCTTTAGCTCGCCCTTATTCATTTAAATTGAGAAAGTATTTTGTACTCAAGACTAATTTATTATCTCTTTTACATCATTAGTTATATTTAAGAATTGATATTTTATTATTATTATTATTATTATTATTATTATTGTAAAGACATGCATTTTAACTTTTGATTTTAATTTTATTTATATAATTTTATATTTTTTAATGATGATCAGGTGAACTAGTGATCCAATGACAATGTCATATAACCAAGTTGATTATCAGTTCCATTCTGATAACTACTTGCTACTTCTTGTGAAGAGAGTATTTAGGAGTCTTGCTGCGCCTCTCTTTCAACCCTTTATTGGCTATCGCGAGTTTTGTTCTCCTAAATCCTAACTATACCATATGTCTTTTTGTTTTATCTTTGTTTTAGTAGTTTGAAAAGTTTTCTTGCAAATCTAACTATTTTTTATGAGTTTTTTTGGTTGCAAACTGCTACATTTGGATGTAAATGTATTTTCGTGATTTTATACTATATTAGTATATTATTGAGATTATCAACCAATGTTCTAAAGGTAAGTGAAAATGATGTGACAGTGACCTTGGAATATGATAATATGACTGAATGATTAATGACTCACTTTCATATAGGGACAAGATTTAGGATATATTTGTTTGAATTTAAAAAAGTGACATTGGATAGTTTTTAACTCAAGTTATTATGCATTTATGCTCACTTTCAAGCTACAAGATTTACAATGTGAATGCAGAAGTAAATACCTCTATTACTTAGGAGGCACAACAGGAACTCACGAACAAGATAGCCAATCAAAAAATTGAACAAGAAGATTTGAAGTTGAAAGAAAAGCGCAATATAAAATAGTAGAAAATGATGTTTTTCGAGCAAATCATTCGTTCTAGAAGAGGGTTTATGCAAACCTGAGTGTTAATATTGGAAACAAGAGAACTTAAATGATAAAGTGTGGATTATGCAAAAATCTAAACATGGTCAAATTAGTGTTACACAAAATATTTTAACATTTAAAAATATTTTATTTTTACTATATGTTTCTTTTTCTTGTAGTACTTGCTTAAACTTAGGAGAAATGTAATATCACTATTTTTGGGCATAAATTCAATATCTTAGTTGATGAAAATTTTAAACAAATTCTTAGTATTTTAGTTTATAATTAACATTTTAAAAAATTGTGAAAGGAGTTGCAATAACTTTTAAGTTTATTGCATACTAAGTTTTCATTTAGAAATGGAGTTGAAGCAACTAAATAAAATATTTTAGTATGATTAGTTTAGTATTTTTTAAATATAATTCAATATTTCTAAAGCATATGTATTTATTATTTTGTGTAGTCATGCTATAGTAAAAAATTATCATACAAGCTGAAGAATTGTCACAAAAAATGTGTGCATGTGCATGTGGAAACATAATTACAATTTTTATTAGCATATATACGAAGAAACAATTTTTATAGTAGAAAAAAAGTTTGGATTCTAAGAACTTGAGAATATAAATTGATAAACAATTTTTTTTGTGTTTTATCTTATTCAAAGTGTAGTTGAAATTAAAAAACAATGATTATTACATTAATATGGTAATTATAAGATAAAGAAAAAAATTAATACATGTATGAACTTTTATATTTATGCATTATGAATTTAAATTTGTCATCAGGTTGGTTATTTTTTTAGAAAAGAAGAACCTTTTTTGTGTCTATGTAAGAGAGTGTGGTTACTTTTGAGAATAAAAATGGTTAAAAAAGTAAAAACTTTATAATTTTTTTATTAAAAATTAAATACATAATGCAACAGTATATTTCTTAACTAGCAAAATAATATTGAATATGAAAATTTACTTATGTTTTTGATATGAAAAAAAATAATCTAACATATATAAACAAGATAACATAGTTTATATATATACATTAGATTATAAATATATATTAATTTTTTTATAAATAAATTATATATAAATACAATAAAACAGATTATGTACATGAAGAGTAAATCCTTTATTAAACAGTCTTTTTTATTCTCATTATTCTCACATATTTTTAGTACTATTATATTTTGCTACATCTTGTTATTTTCCAAAATTGACATGGTAAAATATTACATAGAATTTATTTCTTAAAAGATACATTACATAGGAATTTTTTAAAATAATTTGTTAAATTTAAAATTAGAATTATATTTTTTTAAAATGATATGAGTACTACAAAATATATCTTTACTTTTTACAAATATATATACAGTTAAATATTATATGTTTGGTAAAACAAGGGCATTTACCCAGTACTTTCTTAAACTCCACAAGTAAACAAATATAATTCGAAAATAGCCTATGATATTAGAGAGGGTGACTAAAGTTTCTTATATTTTGGTTAAACTTTTTTTTGCCCACCTAGTATTCAGAGTTCCACCCCGACAAAAAAAGATGGTTTTTTGGGTTTTTTCTAGGGTTACTTTTGTGTTTGGTTTAGTGTTTTAGGATTCATTTGATATAACTTCAATTGAGCCTTCCAGTATGTTAGTAACGTTTTATTTTTAGTCAAAATTTATGCTTTTGGGTCTTCAAAAAGGCAAAATTGAATATTAAAATAGGGCCCGACCCGTTTGAGCAATTTGGGAGCCCTAAACTTTGTCTATATATTTAAAGCGCTGAAAAATGCAAACCCTACACTCGTCTTGCTGCTTCTGCAACACACAGTACACAGTAACACAAACCCTACATTGATCCTTCTTCCCTCTCTTATCGCCAATGGCTGAGCGCGGTGGCGGAGATCGTGGCGGATTCGGGCGTGGCTTCGGAGGTCGCGGTGGTCGGGGCGACAGGGGCCGCGGTGGGCGTCGTAGGGGCGGTGGACGCCGCGAGGAAGAGGAGAAGTGGGTTCCAGTCACGAAGCTGGGTCGCCTCGTGAAAGATTCAAAGATCAGTAGCCTCGAACAAATCTACCTTCACTCTCTCCCAATCAAGGAGCACCAAATCGTTGACCAGTTGGTTGGTCCTTCTTTGAAGGATGAAGTCATGAAGATCATGCCCGTTCAGAAACAGACACGTGCCGGTCAGAGAACCCGTTTCAAGGCCTTCGTTGTCGTCGGTGACAACAACGGCCATGTCGGACTCGGTGTCAAGTGCAGCAAGGAGGTCGCAACCGCCATTCGCGGTGCCATCATATTGGCGAAGCTTTCGGTGATTCCTGTTAGGAGAGGTTATTGGGGTAACAAGATCGGAAAGCCACACACCGTTCCCTGCAAGGTCACCGGGAAATGTGGTTCCGTCACCGTCCGTATGGTGCCTGCTCCTCGTGGTTCTGGAATTGTTGCTGCTAGGGTTCCCAAGAAGGTCTTGCAATTTGCAGGGATTGATGATGTATTCACTTCTTCTAGAGGATCCACCAAGACCCTTGGAAATTTCGTGAAGGTTTCATACTTTCTTTGCCTTTTCCCTTGTTTAATTGTTGATTATTATAAGCCTTTACATTAATACATATAATATGCAATTGTTTCTATATTCTGTATGAATGTATGATTATAGTTTCACGTGAGAAGATATCCCTGAGTGTTATGGTAGTATAAATGTTGTTTAAGCAAAGTATCTAATTCAGTTTGAGGTGACAATTAGAGTAGACTTGTTGAGGGAAGCAATTGAATGCATAATTCAATAGATGAATTACATGTAATTTGTCACCTATTTTTCATGATGCTATGTGTGTTATTTGCAGGCCACATTCGAGTGTTTGCTGAAAACCTACGGTTTCCTTACACCTGATTTCTGGAGGGAGACTCGCTTCTCCAAGTCTCCATTCCAAGAGTACACTGATTTCCTTGCCAAGCCAACGGCCAAGGCCCACATCTTGGAGGATGAAAAGGTCGAGGCTTAATCTAGCTCCTTGCCTTCTGATTATTGTGTCTGTTCATGATCGGAATTACTACTTGAATCGCTTCTTATTGCTTAGGTTGGTACTTGGCTAGTGTTGAGGAATGCCTTTCATTTTTACATGTTTGCTTCACTTTATTTTATTGGATATCTAATCAAAATTTTGAATACCAAATTTCCCATTAAATTTTCTAATGACTGCCGCCATCTTTTAAATTGTGGAATGCTAATTTAATCATCACAAGTTAATTAACAACCAACAACTATGAAAAAAGGTCCGAATTTAACTCTTAAAATTTAACTATAATAACAACTTTTACCTTTTATCCATAGTTATTTTGTTGTTGTATGATTAGTGGTTGTCAAGTTAGTATTTCTCTGCCTCAAATAATAGCATATTTTGTGAAATTAATTGAAATCATATTTTGACTCCTTTGAATAACCCTTTTCACTAAGCGTTTCTATATTTGTTGATGTTGTGCCCTAAATCTCCCCTGTACTCCAAGTGATTTAGTGGCAAGTTTCCTACATTCTAGAACTTAAATGGAAACGGTGTACCACAGTAAGCAGAAGTAGTATAATCCAAAATAAAGGAGTAGTTTTCCTATAGGAAATAATCAAATATAGACTACTTGTAGCTTGATCTGAAGATGTTTGTAAATTGAAGGAAAAATCATAGTTGAGGAAGAGATAATTAAATGTTATGGTAAAGAAAACTTGTTTATGCCCCCACTAGGGAGCACAATGATATACATCAGGATCAAGCAATCTAAATGATAATTGAAATTGACAAATTGGACATGTCACACCCACTTTATAGGTCGTTGTGGAGGCAAACTACATTGTCAAAAAAAGCCAAAGCAGTGGCCCCTTCATACTTGTTTGGCATCAAATTCGGGCATGGAGTAAGGCCCCTCCATGTGATAAATTCTAAGAGCTCACGAAGCTTATTAGAAACAAAGGGCTAGCTTTATACCACAACTCTAATTAACTTGGTCTTGATTGAAATTCATGACGATCTGGAAATTTTTGGACTCTGGTCTTACTGTGGGATAATGTGGACCAATTTTCAAAGTCACATATATACCGTTCTTTTGTTAAACATTTGGGCTCAGTTCTAACATTGATTTGAGAAGGAAAACATTTTCGAATGAACATAAGGGTAGTAGAAGTGCCCATTCACCAAAAGTAAACTGGTGTAATTTCAATTCAATCTAATGGTAGATACAATCAACAAATCAGTGTAAAATTGAAGCTCTTCATGTCGCAATGAACAAAAGTGATGGTAAAAGCACTTCATATATTCTGAAGAATATATATTATAAACTAAATATGTTTTTACTTTGTTAAAAGGAATATTATAAATATAACTCAAAAAAATACTTCATATTAAACAAATAAGTTAATGTAACATTTTAAATTTGATTTAAATTATATTTTTGTGAAAAAATTGAACTTACTATTCTCTGTGGTATCTCAAAGAAGTAAAAGGAATTCTCTTTAAGTCACAGACTCGCCGCAGCTATTAAAGGTGTCAACGGATCGAGATGGTTTGAGAGTTTATGAAAAATAAAAAATTAACTGATTAAATTTAATTGGTTCAGGGGGTAAGGGCCTTTTTCGTGATTGGACTCGAACTGATTAAATTCTAGTTGGATTTGTTTGAGACTTTGAGTAATTGAGTATCACAAATAAAAATTAAGAAAAAGACAGGTGAAGGAGAGGAAAGAAAAATTGTAATTTTAGGTGTTTTGCAACTGAAATTAGGGTTAGGTGTTTTCAAAGTTAATGGAAATACTATAATTTTTAATGTAATATATAAGATAATCGGGTAATTGTATTTAGTTAGAGTTTGGCACCCCCTAAATCTGATATCCGAACCAATTAATTATGGATATGGTTTGGGTTTTATACGATTAGACTCGATCACCCGTCAAATACAAATATAATTTAATTAGGTTTAGTCAGATAATTGAATTATCCATACTCGCATACATTTCCTAACGATTATAGTTGTTACCCCTTCTTTAACTTTTTCTTCTTTTCTTTTGTTGTTGAAGATTTGACAATTGAAAGTTTAATTTGGTATTTATCATCTATACAGTATTTTAATTACCTACTTAAAAAAATGTTATTTGTATAGTTAGTTCAAATTTCATTTAACGAATTACTGAATTAGTCTCTTCCCCTTTAACCCGGAGCAATCCTATATCACAAAACATAAATGTTAGGAAGTGAAATGAATTTCGCCAGCCATGATGAAACTCCACGTTAGCAATCACACAATAAAACTTTTGCCAAATTATTAAACTCAAACAAGTTCATCCACAAAACCATAATTGATAATTCCATACCTCAAAAAACAAAACATTATTTTATAGTAATTAATAATTAATAATAAAAATATAAATGTTAATGCTCGTAGTTTGTGGAAACACGTTTTACCAGCTAAGTTCCTTGAAGAAGGGTCCCAATTGCTATCCTGCGCTCAGTGGCGCACGAAACACACCCATATCCATTGAATTAACATGGTGTGCGCACTACGCAACCGGTTTAACTTAAACCCAAACACAACCCCAATGATATTGCGATTTATTATGAGCATGATGATGATGAGAGAGAGAGAGAGAGAGAGAGAGAGAGAGTGCTTAGTTTAGTTTAGTTTAGTTAATAGTTACTGACTCTGTTTCTCTGTCACTCAGTATTGGTCTGCTTAACAGCACCACCATGCTCTGATCACTCAGGTTTATATATTTATTTAATCAATCAGTCACACACTTTCGCTTTCTCTTAGCTCTAAACTAAACATAAACATAATAACAAAAAGAGAAAAAGAAAAATTAAAATAAAGCCCAGATTTAAAATCTCAATCTAGAGAGAGAAACAAGCATAAAAATTATGAAACCATCTCTCTCCCAGTTTCTCTCTCTAAAACCACCGTTCTCATTTCTTCTCCTTCTCCTCAATCTCAGTGCTTCAGCATTCTATCTCTTTCTCCCTCTATATATCTCTGCATCTGCGTGTCTTTGGATCTAGCTGAGTACGAGCATTTGGATGTGAAGTTGTGAGAGAGAGAAAGCGAAAGTAAGAGAGTGTGTGGTTTTGGTTTCGGTTAGATCGGAGATGGCGGATTTTTCCGGCGATTCTGGAGCGGAGGCGGGTGCGGCGGTGACGCCGGCGCCATTGACGGTGTCGGCGTCGTTCAAGGAAGGGAAGAGCTCGTCGAGGAGGAGAGCTTCGATGAGGCCGAGCCTGGATGCGGACGAGTTCATGAACCTGCTGCACGGTTCGGATCCGGTGAAGGTGGAGCTCAATCGGCTCGAGAATGAAGTTAGAGGTGACGAAATGCCGCTCGATCTGGCTAGTTTTTGAGCTGATTCTGCTTCGTGTCGTTGATTGTGACGTCTTTCTCTTTCTCTGCGTGTCTGTGTTTGTGTTTGCAGATAAGGACAGAGAGTTATCAGAATCTCAAGCCGAGATCAAAGCCTTGAGGCTTTCTGAACGGCTCAGAGAGAAGGCCGTTGAAGAGGTTCCTTCTTTTTTCCCTTTATTAATTATTTTCGTTTATTTGTTATTCATTTCTTCGGCGTATTTAATTGATTTTAACTTTCCAAATTTCTCATAGTGTTAATGCTAAAATAATGGAAACTTAATTACTATATTGTCTACGGGTTCCACCTTTTACACTTGAAAGTGCTTCTGATTTATTTTATTACGCATCGGAGAGAAAATAAAACAAAACTCTGTTCTGTTCTGTTCTGTTCACTTCACTTGTACTGTTCTACATGGTTGTGGTTGGATATTTTTTTTTAAATTAAATGCTTTACATGTTTGTAATAATGATTTATTGAATTGTAAAGTCATCATGGCATTTGCATCAGATCATATGCTTATCCTGTTAATTATATTTTGGCTAAATGATCTGGTGGGGCTCCTTTGTCGGTTCTCTTCTTTCACCTTAATGCTGTAGTAATAATTTCATGTATATATTTACTCAAATCTTTCTTTGCTTTGTTCTTGAATGGGTAGAACCTGTCCCTTTGCCGCACTTCAACATGTTCATGTTTCTAATACTTTTGCATTTTTCTTATTAATACATGCTTTATTTGATGTCAACTTGGAATGTGACTTCGATTTTTGTTTTTGCTTTCGCTATAGCTTACTGAAGAATTATCGAAGGTCGAGGGGAAGCTGAAGTTAACAGAATCTCTACTAGAAAGCAAAGTATTGCTTCGTGCCTCTATCAGTTTTAATAAGATGAGTCTTCTTCTCTGGTTACATGAAATGTTTACTGAACTGAGTATTTCTTTCAGAATCTTGAAATAAAGAAAATCAATGATGAGAAAAAGGCATCAATGGCAGCTCAGTTTGCCGCTGAGGCCACTCTCCGAAGGGTTCATGCAGCTCAGAAGGATGATGACATGCCTCCTATAGAAGCTATTCTTGCTCCTCTGGAGGCTGAACTCAAGCTTGCACGCCAAGAGGTATAACCTTGTTTTATGCATCAAATGTTAATCAAAGGTTGTCAAGGGGAACCTAAGTTGGCTGATCATGGATGATTTATGTCATTATTTTCTTCAATTATTTCTCGCAGATTGCTAAACTCCAAGATGATAATAAAGCTTTAGATCGTCTTACCAAATCTAAAGAAGCAGCACTTCTGGAAGCTGAGAGGACTGTCCAGGTTGCCTTGGCTAAAGCTTCCATGGTGGATGATCTCCAAAATAAAAATCAAGAGCTAATTAAGCAGATTGAGATTTGCCAGGTACACAATGTTTCATGATGTTTCTCTCTTTAAGTTTATCACTACCAATAATAATTTAACTTGTAATGTATGTTTCATCATCATTACCAATAGGGCAATAATAATTTAGATTGTGATGTATGTTTTCATCATCACCACTTGCAGGAAGAGAATAAAATTCTGGACAAAATGCATAGACAGAAGGTGGCAGAGGTTGAAAAGCTTACCCAGACTGTAAGGGAGCTTGAAGAGGCTGTCCTTGCTGGTGGTGCAGCTGCAAATGCTGTGAGAGATTATCAGCGGAAAGTTCAAGAAATGAATGTAATTTACTGTTTTATTAAGTTCAGCAAGTTGTCTATTCTAGTTGTGTGTTTTCACTCTGTTATAATATTAGGATCGTATTCATAGCTAAATTGTTTTTTTTTATACTGTTTAGGAGGAAAGAAAAACTCTCGACCGAGAGTTAGCTCGTGCCAAGGTAACTGCAAACAGAGTAGCTGTGGTGGTGGCAAATGAATGGAAAGATGCTAACGACAAAGTCATGCCTGTCAAACAATGGCTTGAAGAAAGAAGATTCTTGCAGGTAAATACCAATACATTTTATCCTTGTGATTCTTTTGGATTTGAGCTTCTCTTTCCCTTTTCTTTCAGTGTAAATGTTCCTGCATTTGGCTTCACTTTAATACAGTTTCCCATCTTTTCCTGAAATACATTCTTATAGGGAGAGATGCAGCAACTTCGAGATAAGCTCGCTATAGCTGAGCGCACGGCAAAGTTTGAAGCCCAGTTAAAAGTAATAATCTGGTTTTACCGCCCATGTAGTAAATTAGGGGATTTGTTCTGCCGTTACTCAAGGTAAACCTTTTACCATTTTCAGGAAAAATTTCAATTACGGCTTAAAGTGCTACAAGAGAGTTTGAGAGAAACACCTAACAGTATTAATCGCGGAACCCCAGAGGCTAGAAGTGCTAGTAATGGGCCTTCTCGACGCCAATCCCTAGGTGGAGCTGATAACATCTCAAAACTGACTTCTAATGGGCTTTTATCAAAGAGAACATCATCCTTTCAAATGAGGTCCTCTGTGTCCTCCAGCACAGTCTTGAAACATGCTAAAGGCACATCTAAATCTTTTGATGGTGGTACAAGGTCACTTGAAAGGAGTAAAATTCTTCTAAATGGAAAACCTCCTAGTTATTCATTCAACCAGTCTTCTGAAGGAACCAAGGAGAAAGAGGAAAATGATAACTGGAAAGGAAGTTCAGATGATAAGCCAAATGAGTTCCCAGCGGTAGACACAGAGGATAGTGTTCCAGGAATTCTGTATGATTTGTTGCAGAAAGAAGTCTTAGCCTTAAGGAAAGCTGGTCATGAGAAAGATCAAAGCCTAAAAGATAAAGACGATGCCATTGAGGTTAGCATGTATTTTATATGTTGCTTATGGATATTAATCTTACATTTCTAATTTACAATTGCTAATTGTTGCTGATACTCCTTATATGTCTGATTTTTTCCCTGTTATCTTAGATGCTAGCAAAGAAGGTGGATACACTGACTAAAGCCATGGAAGTTGAGGCAAAGAAGATGAGAAGAGAAGTAGCTGCCATGGAGAAGGAGGTAGCTGCAATGCGTGTGGAGAAAGAACAAGAGAGCAGAGCAAAGCGGTTCAGCAGCATAAAGGGTCCTGTAAACAATGCTCAGCAGCAACTCATTTCTGGAAGGTATTTAGTTACATTCGTTTTTGTGCAGGTCTAATTCTTCACTGCATGTAAATTTTGTGTGCTTTATTCAACAGAGTGCTGATGGTTATGGTCTTTCTTGACACTGAATTATCTTCACTACTTTGCCAATTACCATCTGATGGACAATTTTGTTTTCGTGCTGGCCTCTTGTTTGGGAAATTAAATTTGAACTCAGCAAAGCCTTACGATGCAACCTAGTTATATACTTATATGTACTGAGAACTTCCCATCCTTTCTAAGAAATGAATAAAAGGAAGAACTTACTTTAGTGCTCACAAATTATATGCCAAATTTAACATCTTTTAACTGTAAATTATATTGCCGGGCCTTGTCAATTTTACAATCATATTTGATTATGTTGTCTGCACTTAGGAATGGGTTTTCCTTCAAACAACATTATTTTATTCAGTTGTGTGCTTCGTTCATTCTTCACCAGACTATCATCACTTACAAATATTAGACTTGCAGTGATTTGCAAAAAGCGCAGCACTCCACACAACATAGCATTTATTTTCTAATTTCTATCTGCTTTGTCCATTTTTCAAGCATATTATGCTTTGATTGCTTTCCTATGTCTCGCTGCTTTGCCCATTTTTCTGCTTTGCCCATTATATTAACTTGGATGACTGATGAAGTGCTTGCATTTGCACAGGAGCGTGACACGGGGTGGATTAACACGCAGCACGCAATAGCAATAGGTCTATTGCAGTGGCACTGAGGAGTGAACTTTCTCATATTATCATTCTTCTGGCCTTCTCTGTTGATTTTTTCTTTTTTAAAAAAATCTTTTACTTTGCCTTTTCCCCCTCAATTTGATTATAAGATTGTAACTGGCATGCCAACGACCATTGTTCCCTATATCGGCCATGGATTGAGAGTTAGAAAAGAATTTAAGGAATGGGTATGCATCTGACCTAGAATGTTGTATTGCATAGAGAGAGTGAGATCGGCTAAGAAGGCAGGCAAAGGAAGACAATTAACATGGAGCTAACCTTCAGCTTTTCTTTGAGTGGTTGTGTGGTTGTTGTATAGCTAGATCCTTTCTGCAGTTGATATTTGTGATACGCAGATAGTGTTGGTTCGAGTTTGTTAATATCCTTTGTACTCATCAAGATCTAAGCTTATGGTTGTGTCATACATTCATAGTTTCAACTTCATAATATTTTCTTGTTTGATTGAAAGGCGCATTGTTGCCTCTACACTTGTTTCTCCGTTCTTGATAGCTCGAGGGTACTGTTCGAGTCCGTTGTACCTCCAGCTCCAATCTTGTCCAACGATGTGATTTAATTTAAATCTTTTGATCAAGTTTGGATCTGTCCCATGTTCATAACTAATGTTTCAATTTGAAACCTTGGTATGGGAAAGCTGTTAGTAATATATGAAGAGTAGTTTCGTAAAATAAATGATGCTAGAAATAGAGAACACGGAACTATCCAAGCCATCTCACGTCCCCGAAACTCCCTAAAAGAAATTATCTCCTTCCGTTTGTTTTCTTAAGACGAATATGGATAGGTCTAATAAGGGATGTGTGTATACCTGGCCACCTCAACTCAATATCATCGTCCTCTCTTAGGAAGCGTTTGTTTTCGGAGACAGGAGAGACATGGATACCGAAAGTTTAAAATGTGTTTGGAGATAGAGACATGAACACGGAACACATTGTCTCCAGAACACTATTTTATATTTTTGTGTCCACTCTTTTACGAAGGACAATGATGGACACGGAATTTAAAAAGATGGACATGGATTTTTTAATCAATTTTTTCTCTTTCTATCCTTAGATATTTTTTATTATTCTATTATTATCTCTTCTTATTTTTCCTAATTTTAGCTTCTTCTTTACATCGGAGTTCTTCTTTCTCTGTGTTCTTTTTTTAGATACTCTCTTTTTTTTTTGTAGAATTTTTTATTTGACTAGATAATTAATTTATTTCTTTTTATTGTTCATTTTCTTCTTTATGGCATGCTGTATTAATGAAGATTTAATTCTACTTTATTTATTTTTAATTTTGTTACTTTAATACCATTTTTATCTTATTGGTTCATAGACTAATTTTTCTTGTAATTTTTTGTACTCCTACGTACTCTTATTTTTTATTAAATTAATTTGTACGATGTAAAAAATTTGGAATTACATGGCTATTTCAGTCATTTTGCATACTATTTGAGTTTTGTCCATGTCTATCCAAATATAATACAGAACATTACATCAGTATTTTGTCTATCATATCCAAACACAAAACACAAAAAATAATTTTTAGTGTCTCCATTCTATTGTCTCTATCTTAATGTCATGTTCTGTCCTGTCTCCAAAAACAAACACAGCCTTACTTACGTTGATTACCTCTCATTGCCACGTATATGTAAAATGATCATTCACTCGCTACCTTGATTACTTGTGCCACCTCTTACATCACTCTCATGTCTCAGCTATCCATCCCCATCACTTCGCTCTACGATACTAAAATTAATTACCAAAATCAGTCATTAGTATAAAATACATATTAGAATATAAATACACATTGAAAATAAATTAAATTACATATGTATTTATAGTGATTAATTTTAGTGTACAAATAACATTTTTTATTACATTTTTACTGTTTTGGGCTTTTAAAGCTTTACTCTATTTATTGATTTATTCTCATGTGCATGCTTTTCATATAAAATATAATAATTGAAGAGTTGAAATTTGATAAATTAACAAAGAGTGCAGCACTTCCTATTTAACAAGGAGCATGGCCTTTTTTTGCTATTATTTTTTGGGTATGAGATCAAAACATACTTCCAATCTTACATCATATTCATATGCCAATTTTTAGAAGAGAAAAGCTAAATGACTAGTAGAATTTATTGTTTTTACCAGTATTTCTATTCTTTTTGTCTAACAATCCATTGAAAGATTTATCCCAATTCCTTGCAAGCTGTGAATGATTACTAATTCTACTTGCAACTTGTTTTATAGTGGTTCTTTTGATGAAGTTATATAAATGCAACTCCCGATTATTCGAATGTCTACCAAGCTGATTCTTTTTTTTTTTAATTATTGAATAAATCGCATTGTTTATTACTGTTCTGTTTGTAAGATGACTATACCTGTCAAGATTGATCCTAAAAAATCTGATTGATTTACCTATGGCACCTGCACCTAACGAAGTTTCTCAAGCACAATTGCACAAATTTTGGGAGACCTGCAAAATTATGTCTTTATGGCACCGTGACTAAATAATGAAGGAATCTTACAACATTTTGAAAATTCAAAACAAGACATAATTTTCATCAGTATATAACCGGGAAAAAAAAAGAACGAAAAATTGTTCTATAAAGAAACAGTTCTTCGGTATAGTACTTCATCATCACTCTCCTCTTCCTCATCTGAAAGAATTGCATTACCTGGCAGGTTCAATTTCCCACCTATTAAAAATGTCGGACCTATACTTTCAGTCTCAATATAATTACCCTGCAACCTCTCTTCAAATCTCTGGTCACTACAATTCTGCATCCAATCCAATGAACACCTTATCCCCTTGCTCTTTAGCCTTTGGTATCTTGGTTTGACCCTAGACTCCAGACTGTAAGTAAAGTATTCAGGGAACTCCACAAGCTCTTTCAGTGGTCTTCCCATCTCACTCTTAAAGAAGTAAAAACTGTTCTTCATGAGCTCCACTCTCAGTGCTACTAACTGCGGACACTTGACCACCATGCTAGCCACATCATGCGGTGTTATAGCCCTTCCGAGGAGGAACTCGACCGGCTTCATGATCACGTTTTGGTGAAGGCTAACCACCTGCGGCATCTTCTCCACAACTCGTGCAAAACCTTCAGGATCAGTCTTAAACTTCAAACTGAAGAAGTACTGCTGCGAAGACAACTTGGCCTTGAGGGGCAATCCAAGAATCTGAGGATACTGTGCAATAACCGAAGGCAAACACTCCCTCCCTATCCCAAAGCTAATCAAACAATCCACATTTGGCTTGATAGTCTCTTCAAGATCATATCCAAGCAAATAGGCCCTCTTCTCCAACATCTTAGCCAAAATCTTCTTTGGCAGTCCCAAAGAGACTAAGTAATCAATAAAAGGCTTGATCACAGTCCCAACTCTCATCCCCAAAAAATAAGGATACTGAGTAACCATGGGACCAATATCCCTAGGATTAACGATAAGCCACTGATGTACTCATAGTACCCTCAAGCTTGAACCCTAGAAGTTCAGGGTACTTCTGCAACACATACCCAATATCCTCCCTCTCCACATCAAGTCCCCTAAGGAACTTCACAACAGGGACAAGCTCAACAATCACACTAGCATGCAATACCTGCGGGTAGCTCTTAATGAATCCCCCAAGTTTGGATATTGAAATCCAATTTTTTCCAAGTACCCCAAAACAGGAATTATGTTCTTCCTCACACTGCATCCCAACATCAAAGGGTAATCGTTGATGTCATCAATTGTTAGCCCTAGTTTCTGGAGGAACTACACGCGCTCCCTCATGACTTCAACTGTCGAAGGTAGCTCAAGGTCCTACAACTCGTCAGGGACGATTCCCAAACCCCTGAGGAAGTCGAATACAATGACCCGCGATACCAGCTTCTCCTTGTGACCTTGAATCACACCCCACGTCACCGATGGCATCTCGTATTCGGGAAATTTCGATGCTTGCGTCGAATTCCATGCGCACAAAAGAAAAACCCTAAAGGGGTTTAGGGTTTTGTGGATTTCAGAATAAGGGTGCGAAGGAACTCGTGATAACTTCGAAACTGCATTGAATTGGTGAGAAGCGAATTGGGTTGAGAACAAGTTGAAGATTTTTCTTCTTGTGAGCATTGAAGTGGTAGAGTGTGCTGTCATAGAAAATTTTAGAAGGTTAGATTTAACAGTGTTTGTATAGTTTTCTAGAGTGTTTGAGAATGCTCTAAATGATTCCGGAACGTTCTAGAATGTCCTAGAAGGTCCCGGAATACTCTAGAAGGTTCTAGAATACTCTGAAAGGCCATAGAGTATTCTAGAAGAGTGTGGATATATATATGAGTATAAAGAGTAGTATGGAAGAATCTAGAAGTATTTAGAGAGTTATGATATGATGGATATTTGTAAAGAAGGTTCTAGATGATTAATCTAGACCATTGATTAGATTTAATCCTAACCATCCATTGAGGAGGTGGATGGCTATAAATAGGAGGTAGGAGTTAGTGTGAGGGTGTGTGAATCATTTGTAACCACACTTGAGCAATAAAGTGTTCTTCCACCAAAGCTTCCTTTCTCTTGTGTTCTCTTGTGTTCTTAGCTTTCTTGCTAAGTATTGAGGGTTAGGCTGACTTGGTCTTAACTCAAGAGGTTGAGTAAGTCCGAGTGCCGGCACGGTAGCGTTGGAGTGTGTCCAAGGCCGTGACAATTTGGTATCAGAGCAAGGTTCGAGAGGGAGCACAAGTGGTTTGTGGGAATGGCTTCTAATATCACCATGGAGCTCTAATATCACCATGGAGCATGTTGAGTTTCAAAGGGGAAGGGATGCTATTCCTTCTCAATGGGGAGGCAAGAAGATCCGTTCTTCAAGTGAGCCTAGAGGTAAGGACTCTAACTTCCTAGAAGAGAGAGTTTCTGTGTTGGAGAATGTTCTATCCTCTATGGATGAGCGTTTCCAAAGGATAGAACATGATAAGGAGACCCTCGAGACTCACGTGTTAGGAGAACTAGATGCTTTCAAAGAAAGCATGCTCCAAATTGAAGAGAAGCTTGAGAATTCCTTAAAGCTATTTGAGGAAGTTCGAATTTGGTTCGAGGAGGCGAAATCTCGACCAACCATTATAAGGGAGACAACAAAGATTGATCTCCCCAAGCCAAAGGAGTTCAAGGGCGTAAGGGACGCTCGCGAGGTGGAGAACTTCCTATGGCAAATGGAGAGGTACTTCGAAGGCCAAGGGGTGGTCGAAGAAGCAATAAAGGTACGCATTGCAGCTCTCTACCTTTCTGATAATGCTACTTTGTGGTGGAGGAGAAAGTGCGTAGATATGGAAAAGGGTACTTGCAACATAGCCACATGGGAAGATTTCAAAAGGAAATTGAAAAGACAATTTTTCCTGAGAATGTGGTTTATGAAGCAAGGAAGAAGTTGAGGGAGTTGAAGCACAAGAGTACGATTAGCGGCTACGTAAAGGAGTTTACTACTCTCACGCTTCAAATCCCCAACTTAGCATCAGAGGATGCATTGTTCTTCTTCATTGATGGACTCCAACCTTGGGCAAAGCAAGAACTACAAAGAAGGAATGTTAAGGATGTCGATGAGGCCATCGTGGTGGCCGAATCACTCACTGAGTATCATAGGGGAGACTCTAAACCCAAGTCTTCCTCCAAGCCTAGTTTTACTAAAGGTGGGGGAGACAAGGGGAAGAGTTTCTCAACCAAGAAGGAAGGAAAATACTCTTCAAAGAAAGAGTACGAAGAAAAGAAGAAGGCTTTCGTGCCCAAAGGAGGATGCTTCGTGTGCAAGGGACCACACCAAATGAAGGATTGTCCCAAGCTAGGGACTTTGGCATCTATCGCTGAGGAACGAGAAGCTCAAACTCAAGTAATTGAGTGTGTTGGATCTATCCAACACATAAATCCTGTGAAGGCCAAAGAGGCAAGCACTGCAGAAAAGAAAGGCTTGATGTATGTCAAAGCCTTTATCAATGAAAAACCCGTTATGGCTATGATCGACACTGGTGCTACACACAACTTCATCACGCCTGATGAAGCAAAGAGGCTTGGGTTGAAGATCACCGAAAAGAATGGCTGGTTCAAACCCGTGAATACCAAGGGTGAACCCCTTAAGGGAGTAGCAAAAGGGGTTGAGATGACTCTTGGTTCTTGGAAGGGCCTTGTAGATTTCTCAGTAGCACCCATGGATGATTTTAAAATAGTCATCGGGCTCGATTTGCAAAGGAAGGCAAATATAATACCTATGCCATACTACAATATAGTATGCGTCATGGAGAAAGGGTCTCCATGCATGGTCCCTACAATCTCAAAGGCTGGAGGAATTCCGATGATCTCGACCATGCAACTCAAGAAAGGTTTCAAGAAGGAGGAGATGATGTCTTTGGCTTTACTACAAGAGGAGTCAACAGCCAAAGGAGAAGATGTTTCCCCTAAAATCAAGAAAGTCCTTGAAGAAAATAAGGATGTGATGCCTCTCGAGTTGCCAAAACAACTACCACCTAGGAGTAAGGTGGATCACAAGATTGAATTGGAGTTAGAAGCAAAACCATCTATCTTAACACCATACAAGTTGGCGGCCATTTCTATGGTTGAAGGAGATATTGTGCATACCATCAAGGAAGTGTTGCATCACGATCCATTAGCCAAGAAGTTGGTGGAGTTGGCTAGAGAAGGTAAGACCAAAAGATTTTGGTTAGAAAACGACCTTCTCTACACAAAAGGGAGAAGACTATACGTTCCTAAATGGGAAAATCTGAGAAAGAAGTTGGTAAGAGAATGCCACGACACCAAGTGGGCTGGTCACCAAGGTCAGCGAAGGACCATAGCACTCATTGAATCTTCTTATTATTGGCCTCAAATGAGAGATGAAGTGGAGAGCTATGTGAAGACTTGTCTTGTGTGCCAACAAGATAAGATTGAAAACAAGACACCAAGCGGGTTGTTGGAACCTCTGCCTCCATCAGAGCGACCGTGGGAAAGTGTCTCTCTAGATTTCATCTCTGCCTTACCGAAGTCCGAGGGGTTTGGATCTATTCTCGTGGTAGTGGATCGATTTTCGAAGTATGCTACCTTTATACCTGCCCCTACTGACTGCACTGCAGAGGAAGCAGCACGACTATTCTTCAAGAATGTGGTGAAGTACTGGGGATTGCCTAAGAGCATCATTAGTGATCGAGATCCACGCTTCACAGGAAGACTATGGACAGAGCTGTTCAAACTCCTTGGGTCGGAGCTTCATTTCTCAACAAGCTTCCATCCTCAAACCGATGGGCAGACTGAGAGAGTGAATGCCTTACTTGAGTGTTACTTGAGGCATTTTGTAAGCGCTAATCAGAAGGATTGGACAAAACTCCTAGACATTGCTCAATTCTCATACAATCTGCAAAGGAGTGAGTCTACAGGGAAGAGCCCATTCGAGATTGTGACTGGACAACAGCCGCTTACACCTCACTCTCTTTCTTCCCCTTACTCAGGGAAGAGCCCTGGAGCTTATCATATGATTAAGTCTTGGAAAGAACAAGCAGATGTCACTCGTTCTTACCTTGACAAAGCTGCAAAGAGGATGAAGAAATGAGCTGATAAGAAGAGGAGGCATGCAAGCTATCAAGTGGGAGACAAGGTAATGATTAAACTTCTTCCACAACAATTCAAAGCCTTTCGCAAGGTTCATAAGGGCTTAATTCGCAAATACGAAGGGCCATTTGAGATCATTGGACGTGTTGGGGAGGTTTCTTACAAAGTACAACTCCCTCCCTCTATGAAGATCCACCCGGTCTTCCATGTGAGTATGCTTAAACCATATCATGGAGATCAAGACGAACCGAGTAGAGGTGACTCAAGTCGCGCTCCGCCTGTGGTAATTAGATCATTTGATAAAGAAATCGAAGAGATCTTAGCTAATCGCATCGTGCGACGAAGAGGGGTGCCACCAAGTATCCAATACTTGATCAAGTGGAAAGGGCTCCCGATAACCGAAGCTAGCTGGGAAACTCGCGAAGATCTGTGGCAATTCCAAGAACACCTAGAACGCTATCATGAACAGAATGCGACGAGGACGTCTGCGCATTAGGTGGGGGAGAATGTCACAGAAAATTTTAGAAGGTTAGATTTAACAGTGTTTGTATAGTTTTCTAGAGTGTTTGAGAATGCTCTAAATGGTTCCGGAACGTTCTAGAATGTCCTAGAAGGTCCCGGAATACTCTAGAAGGTTCTAGAATACTCTGGAAGGCCATAGAGTATTCTAGAAGAGTGTGGATATATATATGAGTATAAAGAGTAGTATGGAAGAATCTAGAAGTATTTAGAGAGTTATGGTATGATGGATATTTGTAAAGAAGGTTCTAGATGATTAATCTAGACCATTGATTAGATTTAATCCTAACCATCCATTGAGGAGGTGGATGGCTATAAATATGAGGTAGGAGTTAGTGTGAGGGTGTGTGAATCATTTGTAACCACACTTGAGCAATAAAGTGTTCTTCCACCAAAGCTTCCTTTCTCTTGTGTTCTCTTGTGTTCTTAGCTTTCTTGCTAAGTATTGAGGGTTAGGCTGACTTGGTCTTAGCTCAAGAGGTTGAGTAAGTCCGAGTGCCGGCACGGTAGCGTTGGAGTGTGTCCAAGGCCGTGACAGTGCGCTGTAGTTGCAGAGTGTGCAGAGGTTTCCAACTTCGAACAGAGACGAAGAGAAAACTGAATGGAGATTCGGTTGGTGAAGGAGGAGCAAGCGGGCCTATTGTTGGGCCGGCCCAATATTATGAACAAAAAAGATTTTCATATCCTAAGTTAATATCCTAATTTCTGGTTTCAAGAGGCTAGGTATTGCAACTCCTGCTAATATTAGTTGTGTGAATTCTCTTATTCAACGCCTGTGTTTGGCTGGTTTTACTTTGCTTTTATTCACCCAACCACTTGATCTTTTTGACTGTTGACAATGTCACTTTTTTTACTCAACGTCCCTACTCACATTAATAACAAATATGGTTGGGCTGTTAAGTTGTTGCTACTGGATATTAAATAGGAAAAGTCTAGGGGACCAGCAGTTTTGTTGAATTTTGGCCAGCATGTAACCAGCAGAGGAAGGTGAGCCATTAGATGAAATCTCACACCAATCTCACACCATCAAATCATCATTGATGGCTAGTTGATGGCTAATAATTACAAAAACTGCTGACCCCCTAGCATTGCTCTATTAAATAAAGAGACAACAAAGATAAAAGTTTCTAAAGTCTTTTTATGTGTTGGTCATCGATGGAAGTTTCAACACCTAATTAAAGTACGGTACCTGTTAGTTCAAAAAAAATAATCAATGTAAATTCAAAACATCAGACAAGTGTGTTTGACATTTGGCCAATCTATTCTAAAAATTTACGCTGTCACATGCATCATTGATGTAAATTTTACCTATAAAATGAAATTATTCATTCATCAGAAGGGCAAAATCTTTTTCAGCGAAAGAACCCAATTTATTCGATCCCTCCTTTCTTATTACCTATTTTTTATGCAGCACAAATTTTTCATTTGTCCAAGCATCATTATCACACACAATTACTTCATTATCATTCAGACAGTCACAACATATATTGGGTATACATAAAAGATTATCTCTTATTTTGAACATGTGGTTACTGTCTTTTGAGGTTGGTGTGTCATCACATGAATACATCACGGAACTGCCGTTCCTCTCTCCCTCTCCCTCTCCCTCTCCCTCTCCCTCTCCCTCTGACTCTGACTGAAGTCTCCATTGGTTCTCATTATCAAATTCTTCCTCTCCAAGTTATTAATAAATATGTGTGATTTAAACAAAAAAAAAAACAAGACGTCACATGCCCTTTCATATTTATTTATTTTTTTACTTGGACGAAGCAAGCATGATTAAAATAGAACAAGTTTACTTCAATAGTCTAAAACAACAATGCAGCACATTCTTTTTTTCTATTATTTATTTGTTGTTTTTTTTAAAAAAAAAAACATGAATGGCAAGAAACTATCTATCTTCAAGGCTTATGTCAGAAACTTTAACAAGGATAACTTATCAAAAATCTAACTACAATCTCCACAGTATGAAAACCTAAATCAATCTAAATATATAATTTGTAATATATTCTTTGGTGTCTGAAAATAAGAGGAAAGAAAAAAAACAAAGAATAAACACTCTCTAAATGACAGTAAATACATCACAAGTAAATTAAGATCAGCACAATGATTAACAACAAAAAAAGCACTTAGTGAGGTAATGAGCACAAAATCAAGAAATTTTAATAAAATTTAACATCAGAAAAAAGTGCAAGAACAAGCCAATGACAGTTTATTAGTACCAATTTAGCATCAATCAATAAGCCAATAACAGAATTCATTAATCAAGAACAGGCTATCTATCTATACTTTTATACTTCTATCAAGAACAGGCTATCTATCAATAAGCCAATGCATGTGTTGACTATTGTTATTTTGAATTTCATTCATGATGTTCAATACATCCTTATAATTTTAACGATCATAGACAGCGGAAGTTGTGAAAATATTATTTCAAATTATATGGTAGACAAACTGAAGCTTCCAACCGAGTTACATCCTCATCCGTACAAGTTGCATTGGTTAAAAAATGAGAATGAAGTTAAAGTAATAAGGCGATGTTGTGACCAATTTTCTATGGGAAGCAAATACAAAGATACAGTATGGTGTGACGTCATCCCGATGGATGCGTGTCATTTACTGTTAGGACGTCCTTGGCAATATGATCGTCGAGCTATTCATGATGGTTTTAAAAATACATACTCCTTTATTTAAGATGACAAGAAGATCGTATTAACTCCGTTACAACATGTAGATGATCAAAAGAATCAAGCTGAGCTATGCCTTTTCTCATATTTCAAATGCACTCCCCAATGGAATATTTCGCCAATACAAGATCAGCCTTTTTCAACCCAGGGAGGATGATGTAGGAGCCCTTTCCAACCCAGGGAGAATGATGCAGAGCATCTATTAGGTTATTAGAAATATTAATTAAAGTAGTATAGTTTAGCATATATTATTATATTGTGTTATGAGTTAGTCTCACATCGCCCGAGTTATGAAGGTTCCCCTCCCCTACTAGTATAAATATGCGTATGTACCCATTTTATTCATCAGAGTTAAATTAATTGAGTTATATGTTTAAATAAGCTGTGCGCTTATTTTCCTCTAAACTCTTTGAGAGTAAGAGGTGCATCCTTGACTTAGCCAACCAAAGTGGGTTCTTGGCTATTTTCACTATAGTGGGGTTGTTAACCTCGCCAAGATTGGTGGCCCAAGCGACGTCCCGGCGTCAGTTGAGTTATTTGACCTCAATCTTTAAATTCGCATTATTTTTAGAGTGCACCAATATTCATGATATATATAGAATATAGATTATGAATAGCATATAAAGAAATAAAAGAGTCGTTATCTAATTAGTGTTTATGATTGTTAATTTACTCAGATAAAATGAACATAACTGATAGGTTAATTGACCTCAATATTTAAATTAGTATCTTTTTAGAGTGCACCAATATTCATAATATTTATAGAATATAAGTGATGAATCACATATAAAAAGAAGTTACTATATGGTTAATGTTTATTGTGGTTAGCTTAATCATATCAAGTTTAGAGTTTACCAATTGATATATAAACTTTAAAATGAAAATAAAAAAATTTGCTCACAGGATATCCGCAATGTTTAGTTAAAGAAATTTGCTGACTGGATCCTTAAGTTAAGTGACGGGTTATTAGGAGACAGTTCTGATGGTGAATCGGTGATTAGGATACTGGAGAAGTTGCTATTAAATTTTGAGTCACCATCTCTTCACAATTTGGTGTTGTTCATTTATCCTGATATCTTCCTGCATATTTCTAGCGTGGACTAATTTAAAAACAGGAGTATATTGACACCGATACATGATGTTGTTATCGAAGTTAACAATCATGTCATATCTTTGCTTCTTGGCAATGAAAAGGTTTACTTGAGGTCTGATACACTGCTTAATGAAGACAGTCACTTACAATCTGAATTATACACAATGAGCACAGAATCGTTGAATGCATTGATTTATTCTGGTATTCCACAACACAAGTTAGTGCTTAAGATTGGTGTGCCTATCATGCTTCTTCATAATATTGTCCAATCCAGTGGATTGTGCAACGATACACGAATGCAAGTTAGGCGACTTGGTGATCATGTTATTGAGTGCGTCATCTTAGCAGGACGAAACGTTGGTCAAGTTGTTTTTATTCCAAGAATGAACATGATCCCCAATAATAAAATCTTACTTATCAGATTTACTTGAAGGCAATTTCCAATTGTGCTTTGCTTTGCAATGACCATAAATAAGTCATAAGGACAGATACTCACAACTGTTGGTGTGTATCTTCTAAAATTCATTTTCACACATGGCCAATTTTATGTTGCACTCTTTCGAATTAATAATATGTCTAGTCTTAAGATTTTGATTATTAATTCTGATGAAAAAGTCTCAAATTATATCCTTAAAAGTGTAGAGAGAAGTTTTTGTCAATTTATTTTTTGCTATTCAGTTATTACTGTAATATTCAACATGATTGATACTATATATCCATACTTGGTACGGGACTTAAAACTAGTTCTAATAACTTCCAGCTGAAGCTATACGTTACACGGTTATCCATCTACGAAAAAATAATAAAATGTCTACTAATTCATTATACTCTTAATTAGTTTCTTAGCAGAATCACTGTAATAAATAATAGTTGTAGTAATAAATAATTACTTTTACAACGATGTTATTTGAACGTATTTTCGATAAAAAAAAAAATTCAATATAAGCAATAAGCAATATGTATGGACATCTAGCCAAAAAAATGTTTACATAATACTTCTGTTATTTCCTTAACCAGTGATAGAAAGTTAGAAAAACACTCTCATACAGATTCAAAAAATAAATTAATATAGAGTAAGTACAAAAAAAAGGAAAAAAAATCTCAATATAATTTTTACACGCTCTTTTATTCTCTCTATACTTTTTCTCTTATAGCAGAGTATCGACCAGGAATTAATGTTAGTGCATGTCATCTGATTACCCGAAATTCAAGGATATGCAAAATAGGAAACGCATTTTACTAAGACAATATTTGGTGAATAATTGAAGCTGCAAACTAAGGTATAATTAATTTTATATAAAATTAATATTTGAGAATCGTTAGATGATAATTTAATTAAATTTATTAAATTATTTAACGATTTTTAATTATCAATCTTATACGAGTTTTTATCACAATTAATACGTTTAAAGAAATTTGCTATTCTAGAGAAGGTGGTTAAAAACTTAAAATTATATTACTACTTTTATTTAAAAAAAATTGATAGAAAAATACACGACCCACATAAATACAAATGAAAGAATTTCTACTTGGTTTGTCAGAGTCATAAGGATGTTGAAAAATGACTATGGAACTAACTGGCTTTTCAAATTTGAAGTGACTGTTTGCCCCATTGGCCAAATATACAAGGATTTTATAATAAATATAAATAAAAATAATAAAATAATCTTACAATATAACTTGGTTTAGTTTGGTTTCTTCTTCGTTGGCTATTGGTTTGTTTTTGGTTCTGGATGCACAGCACATTCTCCATTTCTGCATCTGAACACATTCATTCATTGATTTGAATCTAACGTGGAACCAACAAAAACAAACCAAGTAGCTTCCTCCTTCTCTTTCATCATTCGCATACTCAGATCCGCAATCTTATTCGTTTGGATCCAAAATGGCGACCATGACGAGCTTGATCGGTCTTATCAATAAGATCCAGCGGGCCTGCACGGTGCTCGGAGATCACGGCGGCGAGGGCATGTCCCTCTGGGAGGCTCTTCCCTCCGTCGCCGTCGTCGGAGGACAGGTACCTTCATCAACTTCAGCTTCAACTTCTCTTTTTCCGATCTCATCTCATCTTTTCATTCTGTCACTGTTTTGTGGAATATCAGAGTTCAGGAAAATCCTCAGTGTTGGAAAGCGTGGTCGGTAGGGATTTCCTACCTCGCGGATCTGGTATTATTCCTCACTTTCCTCTATCATTACCATTTTGATTTGGAAGCTATGAGTATATGTTAACGACGCCATGCTCAACTGTGAAATCTGAAATGCAAATGAATAGATTTAGTGATACTTTTTCTTCATTTTGCATAATCAAAGGTATTGTTACGCGGAGACCGCTGGTGCTGCAACTTCATAAGACAGAGGATGGCCAGGAATACGCCGAGTTTCTTCACTTACCGCGAAAGAGATTCACTGACTTCGGTAACTGAATTTTCTAACTACAGATTTCCCGTTTCTGTTTCAGCTTCACATGCAATGGTCTCTAGCTAACAAAAATCATGTATGCCTGTATAATCTTAAGTTAATTTTTAGTTTAATATTAATAAGCCAAATTCTAAGTAGGCTGTATATTGAACTAGGCTTAAATTGAGTTCAATGGAGAATGCATTCCCCGCATGGGAAAGCAATAGATTTAAACACTTGTAGCAGAACTTGGTGTCAGTCATTTTGGCATCATGGATTATATGTCTTGGGAGCGAAGCTATGTTTGTTGTCGAAATTTGGACTCTTATGGGTCTCCTTTAGCATGTAGAATTATGGTGTTTGTCTGTGTCCATTATTTTTCAGTGTGGTTAACCTGGCGTGACAATGTTGTAACTTCACAACTACTTTAATGTCTTACGTTACTTTATGACCTTGCAGCTGCTGTGAGGAAGGAAATTTCAGATGAAACAGATCGCATAACCGGGAAGACGAAACAAATTTCTAACATTCCAATTCAACTCAGCATTTATTCGCCACATGGTAAGTTGTTTGCTTATCAATTGATGGATGCAATTTTATATAGGCCTTATAATTTGTCAAATTGATCTGTATGTACCTTTCTTTCTTCCCTTACCATTTCACACCTTGTCATTGAACATTTGATTGTGGGGATGAATGGTGATTTAGGGTTCAAATAATGCAAGGTTATCTTTTCTAGAGTAGCGGAACAGTCCTTTATTCTTTTGCTTCTGCTTTATTTCTTTTAAGTTGCCTGCAAAGCTCATATCTCTAGAGTAGTCTCAATACATTATTCGTATGTACCTCTGCTAAATTTCTCTTGTCAGTTTGTTTCTGTGGTTAACTTTCTGTGGCTTTGCCTGCAGTTGTAAACTTAACCCTTATAGATCTTCCTGGGTTGACAAAGGTTGCAGTAGGTAAACCTCAACATAATTTTAAGTAATCTTATGCAGAGTGCTATTCTGAAAATACACATGAGAATCTCTGATGCATAACATAAGCTTGTCTTCTTTCACAGAGGGACAACCAGACACTATTGTTCAAGATATTGAAAACATGGTCCGTTCGTATGTTGAGAAGGTAAAATTACACTTTTGATTTAAATAAGTATGCAGTAGTCAGATACACTTAAACTAATTATTTTTGCATGATATGAAGAGAATAAAGGGTAAAAAATAAGCTTTGTCATATTAGGTGGATATGGCTACATATATTGGACCACCATTAAAATAAAATAAGCATGATGTAAAGAACTTAACTAACTGAAAGGCCATAAAGGAGAAATCCGGTTCCATATAATGTAAACCCATATCAAATAACACACCACTTAATGCTCATCATTCTTTTTATTCGTGCAATATTGTTCCATATAGCTATTTATTCCTTTTCGATCAATAGAGAAAGTGTGGGTTCGCTCTCCACACAAATGTTTTCGTATTTTTTTTATTCATTTTTACAAGTACTCCCGTGTATATATTAATCATCATTACCATTTGTTCATGATCAGCCATAAGTTCACTGTTAAGTGTTGACCTGATCTCCACTTATCTGCATGTTGTCTAGCTTGAACTTTGATGTTAGAATTTAAGAAAAGATGTCTCAAGGTTGAAGAAAATGGACAATGTAACTGAAGGATTAACGCTCACCCAATTTCATAGTTAATGGCAATTGAAAATTATTTTTAGTTCTCATTCTGTTTATCACATTTGAAGCACACTGAACTAGCTTTCTGATAAACTTTCTAATTAAGTTATTTGATTGTATAGCCAAATTGCATTATCTTGGCTATCTCTCCTGCAAATCAAGATATTGCCACTTCAGATGCTATAAAAATTGCTAGAGAAGTTGATCCATCAGGTATGACTGGTTTTTGTTGGAAGGAATTCCAAGGGTAGACTGCATGTCTTCCATTGAATTTTTCATTTCTTTTTCTGCTGTACATCAATATGCCACCGATTTAGAAAAAATAAAATAAAATACTTTATTTTATATTTTTTTGTTTCAGGTGAACGGACATTTGGAGTGGTTACCAAACTTGATCTTATGGATAAAGGAACTAATGCCGTTGATGTATGATTTCTCTAACAACCTCATGGCTATCTTCAGTTTATTACCAAGTGCATAATTTCAAAACAATGGGTTTTCTTTGTGTGTATCTTGAAGGTCCTTGAGGGAAGGCAATACAGACTGCAGCATCCATGGGTTGGAATTGTGAACCGTTCACAAGCGGATATTAACAGAAATGTTGACATGATTGCTGCTCGTAGGAAGGAGCGTGAGTATTTTGAGACAAGTCCTGAATATGGACATTTGGCACATAAAATGGGCTCAGAGTATCTAGCTAAGCTTCTATCTCAGGTATTCTCTTCAGCAATTTGTAATTTATTCATGCTTTTTATTTAACATTCTGATTGTGATAACCCAAATTCATCCTATGATTAGTAATTTTCTTTTCTTTCTCTTCACTGGCTTTTATGGCTTAGCATTTGGAGCAAGTTATCAGACAGAAGATCCCCAGTATCATTGCCTTAATAAATAAGACGATAGACGAGCTTAATGCAGAGTTGGATCGTATAGGCAGGCCCATTGCTGTGGACTCAGGGGTCAGAACTTGGTTCTATGCTGAAATCAGTTTTATTAGATTTGAAACTTGAAATTACTTGGTTCTGCTTGTACTAAGCTGTTTTCTCATTTTTGCAGGCCCAACTATACACTATTTTAGAGATGTGTCGTGCGTTTGACAAAGTATTTAAGGAACACCTGGACGGAGGGTACGTGACTAATTGCTATTCGTAGATTATAGCCTCAGCTTGTAGAACACCACTTTTTCTTTCCTCACCAAAGAATTTGATACATCTATTTTTCTTTTTCTTTATACGTACAGTTAATTTTTTTTTGGAGGAATTAATTTTATGTAGTAAACGAAATACTATTTCAGACGTCCTGGTGGAGACCGGATATATGGAGTTTTTGATAATCAATTACCAGCTGCTTTAAAAAAACTTCCATTCGATCGTCATCTCGCCTTGAAAAATGTCCAGAGAGTTGTCACTGAAGCTGATGGGTATCAGCCCCATCTGATTGCCCCAGAGCAGGGTTATAGAAGACTCATTGAAGGGTCTATTGGCTATTTCAAAGGCCCAGCTGAAGCCTCTGTGGATGCCGTAATCTTCTTGTCCTTATTATTATATTATTCAATAGTAGTCTGTTTGTTTTTTTGTTTTTGGTTCTGGTTTGGCTACCATGAATGGTTTCTGTTTGTTGATCTGTATTACTGATGGAGTTATCAGTTATTGATATGAACTGCTAAACGGAATCACTAGATCTTGATATGAAATACTTTCACTCTTTAGATGCCTTTCACTCAAAACATATAACTTTTTTTTCCCCTAAAGAATGCCTTATCTCCTTGTAACCATTGCATCTCTATGCTGTAAATGTTCTGTTGCCAATTTTTTTTCCTTTCTTTTTTTAATTATGATCGTAGATAATTTCCCAGGCTGTATCTCCATTGCCTTTTTATTTGAAAACCACAACTTTGAAAGCAGCTTTCATCTACCTATTTTTAGTAGAGCTCAATATATCAAATATCAACCTTAACCTGTGTTTTTTATTCTCTTTTTACATGTTACTCCACAAGCAATGGTTTTCCATATCTAGTTTTTTGTAACAAACATTTGTTCTTGCTGTCTTTTTTGGAACAAATTGCTTAGTATTATTATGTTCTTTTCATCAGAAGTTATACACTTTTATTCTGCTATCTCAGGTACACTTCGTTTTGAAGGAACTTGTACGGAAGTCAATTTCTGAAACTGAGGTATGACATCTTTTAAGTAGATATACTCGGACAATTCATGTTTCCAAATATTCACGTGCAAGCTGGACCAGCTTTTATAATTTAGAAAATTAGTGGATGTTCAAGTGCTTGTAATGCATGTAATTTCTGTAGGTGCTGTTCCAGATCTGTGAACAGTACCCCAAACGTCACTAGGGATTTGGTGGGAATTAAGGCTTATTCTTTTGTGGCAGACACGAAAGAAGAGAACTTAGATTAACTACTTCATATCATGCAGGAATTAAAAAGATTTCCAACACTTGCAAATGATATAGCAACTGCTGCAAACGAAGCTTTGGAAAGATTTCGCGAAGAAAGCAGGAAGACAGTTATACGATTGGTTGATATGGAGTCTAGCTATCTAACAGTAGATTTTTTCAGGAAGATTCATCTAGAAGGAGAAAGGGGTCCAAATGCGCCAAATTCAAATCGTAATGATAAGAATGATCGGAGTGAACGTAATGCTCCCAATCCCGCAATGGACAATCCTGACTATCACCTCCGGAAGATTGGTAACTAAGTTTCCACAAGTCTTCATACTAATAATTGATGGATATCAGTTTTATGTTTGGGATCACTTTTGGATAGATATACAGTTTTAATATTATCTTGACTTCTGCTCCAACGTTCTACTGGTCTTAATATCAAATGCTTCTTGTTTCAGGATCAAATGTTAATGCCTATATCAACATGGTTTGCGATTCGCTTAAGAATTCTATACCAAAGGCCGTGGTATATTGTCAAGTTAGAGAGGCCAAGAGATCATTGCTTAACTACTTTTATGTTCAAGTTGGGAAGAAGGAGGTATGATTTTTATGTTTGATTAAAGTTTTGCCACCTTACACGGAATTTCTACCTTTTTTTTTAAAAAGAAGATTTTGTTTCATAGTATGGACAACGATGAGTTGCAATTTGCTGGTCTTGGATGAGTTAACTTATTCAATGCGTTATATCTAACTATAATGTTGGTACTCGGATTAAGCCGTACGTTACTAAAGACAAGGACGGGTAATTACATCAATGATGTGGCTGCGTGTGTAGTTGTCCTAAATCCTAATCAACCGAGTGTCTTCGTAGTGGTCCCCTGTTAACTACTAGGAATTTCATTCGATAGTTAGCTTAGAACTGATGAAAGCGTTATACGGATGAGATTTTATAACAATGTGTGTGCGCGCTATTTTTACAGAAAGAGAAATTGGGCGCCATGTTGGATGAAGATCCAGCTCTGATGGAAAAGAGAAATCAACTTGCTAAAAGGCTTGAATTGTACAAGCAAGCTAGGGATGACATTGATTCCGTGGCCTGGAGATCATGAAGATCTTAATTTTTTTTATTTTTATTTTTTGCTACAGATGCTACTATAAGGAAGATTTGTCATAGATTTTATGATTTCATTATTATTATTCTTTTTTTTTTTTAATCAAACTCAAAGAAGTCTACGGTTCAGCAAGAGGTGTTTGCACTTGCATATAATTCTTTTGCCCCATTTGTATAAAGCTTGATTTGTATTGTGTGATGTTACAAGACCAACGATTTAATTAACTTAGCTTTTTTAGTTTTCTTGACCATTTTGATTTTTACTCCATGCTCTTGTTCATACTGTCACTTGAAAAACGAGTATTTTTTATTATTAGGGATCTGTTAACAGAATTGACGGCGGAACAAAATTGAGATGATTTTGAAATGTTAGGGACTTAAATAGAACGTAAACGTTGGGAACAAAAATGATACATAAAAATAAATTTTAATTTTATTCTTCAATAATATCAATTTTTTAGTATACATAGTATTTAATTATTTTTTAATCACATATAAGTAAATTACACTTAATCATATTACTTTCATTTTAAATAAATTAATTTTTTTATAATTTTACTCTTAAAATTTTTAGTTATCATGAAATGTTTGTAAAATGACTAGTATATAAACTCACAGAAAAATATATATATATATATATATATATATATATATATATATATATATATATATATATATATATTATGCCTTTTGTCTTTAACGTATCAAAATTCTTTAAAATTATAAAAAAAATAATTTATTTAAAATAAAAATAACGTGATTAAGTATAATTATTTAGATGTAATTAAAAAATAATTGAATACTATGTAAAGTAAAAAATTAATATTATTGAAAGATAAAATTAAATTAAAAATTTATTTTTATGTATCGTTTTTTTCCTTAACGTTTTCGTCCTATTTAAGTCCCTAACGTTTCAAAATCGTCTCAATTTTGTCCCGCCGTCAATTCTGTTAACGGATCTCTAACGACAGGATAACATTGACTCAATTTTGAAATGTTAGAGACTTAAATAGAACGAGACTTACCCCAAACGTTGGGACAAAAACGATACCTTACTGAACTTTTATGTTAAATTCCTTTATAAATCTATAAATAACAGATACCGTGAGCCATCGCCCATCAGAACATCATTGTGTTTATTCATTTCCTTTGCTTCTCTCTTGGTTCGCTAATATAGATTACACAAGCATTAATAAAACAAAAGAATTACTTATATGAAAACTATTTGTTAAAGGGGGAGAACCATCAACTCTTTTGATGTACAAAGGTTCCCAAGTGTCATCGACACTATAGGAGCTGGAGTGGATCATATATTATATATATATATATTTTAATTCAAAAACAGTATTAATACTAATAGACATTCCATACAACATTCATAAAATAGTTTGTAAACAAAACCAAGCTGCTGCTAGAGGCAGAAAGGATACCCAACAAAACCCTTTCAGTGACCTAAATGTTGTCTTGGGATAATTTGGTCCAGGCATTCAGTTAGGCAACTCATCACAGGTCAGAATCCTGTCGACTTGCCAAGCATAATTCATGCAACTCGTTCAGTATCCACTCCTCTCCAGTATGTCCGCCCAGCACCAAAACCCTTGTTCCTCCGACCACACAAGTGCTGTGACCCCAAGCAAATTTAGGTGGTTGCCCCGGAACATTGAGGATCCTCCATGAAGGCTTCTCCTCAGCCGGATCCAACAGAAAGAGTTGAGACGGTGAGTGAAGACCTGCAATGGAACCTCCAAAAACAATTATTCTTCCGCAAGGCATGCTGACAGCAACATGATCTAGCCGAGGAGGAGGAACCACAGCACTTTGACTAGCTACTCCAGTGAAGGCACTGTATTCTAGTGGTCTCCAGTGTGGTTGTTCATCTTCTAGATCAATGGTGTAAGCCTCCCCTGATCTTAAGCGCAAGTGTCCACTCTTGGCAAGTCCACCAAACATAAGAATCTTTGTCCTCCCATAGACTGACAGTGAGTGCCCCAAACGAGGAGGTGGCGCCCATGATGTTGGAATCTCTCTCCATGTTGGATTACCTGTTGTAAGGTCCAATAGATACGTGTCACTAAGAAGAACCCCAGCGTCTGTGCACCCACCAGAGACAACCAATTTTGACCCTTCGATTGTGCAAGAACTGTGCCAAGATCTTGGAAGTGGTGGGGTTCCACCGCAGACCTCCCTCCATGTTGGCTGTTGAGCATCCAAATCAAGGACAAACACATCATTGAGCAATCCTTGCCTACCACATCCACCAAAAACCACCAACCAAGAACCATTTAAGCAAGAGAGTGTGTGGCCCCATCTTCCTGGTGGGGATGATTTCACGCTAACCCTGCGCCACTCTGGATTTTTAGCATCAAGATTTAGCACAAAAGTGTCATCCATAGGTTGCATATCTACTCCTTCACCTCCAAACAGTACAAGACGATTCCCTGCGGCGCAAGCGCTGAAATTGCAGCGTGAAGGTTCCACTGCTCCTCCAACTGTCAGTTTTCTCCAACAAACTGCCTCGAGAGTAGTAAGTTCCCGTGTTAGACGACCCCATCCTAACTTCTTGGTCATCAATTCCAAGGTACCAGTGACTTCTTTTCCCCACACATTTTGACACACCATCTTCCTGACATGCTCATTCTTTGTCAGTTGGCGGATCCTCCTGCATACAGACCCGATGGATGCAACGTCCCTTGGTGTCAAACGTGACAAAATGTTGTGAGCTAAGACTTCATCAGAAAGCTGAAGAATGCCACACAGCTCTTGGTGCTGACTGTACAATGTTTGTCCACTCTTAGGAGGGAATTTACCAGTCTTATCGAAATCTTGATTGCAAGTCTTTTTGAAGACTGGGTATGAGACGCGGTTCAGATCTATATTTGCCTCAGAAAATAGTTGGATACCTATTACGTGTGTCACAGTTCCATCATCATCATGAATTGGTGCAAGTCTGAGTCTATTCACCAAAGGAGTACCATCCTTTCGGAAATTCAGAAGTTCACCTTGGAACTCAATGCCTTCCTCAAGGCATCTTCTAATCTCAGACACAACAACAGGATCCACCAGAGGGTGCCGCCTCTGAGCTCGAGGATCTCTGAACTGCAAGAACCGACTGAAACAAAACAAATTCCAGAGTTAGTAAAGGGACAATATTCTTGAAGTGACACAAATCAGTTTAATTTGAAGCCATATCTGTTAACTAAGGTAATGAGGTTGGAAATGGACAAAGGATGTAAAAGAAAACCAAATATACAACCCAGAGCTCAAACTCTCCTGTCAGGAAACAAAGCTGAACAGGATCGAGTGAATCGAACATGAACTCTGGCATGCTAGCTTCCTTAGCATTGATACAATGAAGAAGTCACATCTTTAATCCATCTCCTCCTCCACTACAATTCCTTTTCACAGGCGGATGACTCACAAGCACAAACAGTTGAGATCATAAATTGTAAGTCCAAAGATATCTTGTTCTGTCAAACAAAAGGTATAATCATGCATACTAACCAAGTAATTATGAATAATAAATTTCTCTCCACATTTGATAGAAATTTCTACTCATCTCCATAGTACAAGTTTTCAAAGATTTCAGCAAAAAAGTTTCACGTTTTCCACAACTTGAACAGTTATAAACTTCAGTTCTGAATGTTTCAGGCTAACAAACCACCACTGAATTTCATAGAAAAATGTAACCGGAAACGTTAAGAAAAGTAGTCAGATCACAGCTATTGAGTAACAAAAGAAGATGTATTTGTCAATAAGAACCTGAGAAGGATGCTAGGGGAATCAAAAGAAGGAATTCATTGAGAATGTAGTTTGAAAGCATCTAAATTTAGCATAGATCTGGAATCATTTCATCACCAATTATAAAAATTTAATCGTGCAGAGTAGCTAACTTCACAAAACAAGGAAGCCCAACATTTTCTCATCTATTAATTTCCCCAGAAGAACGTATAAAAAGAAAAGGGAAATAAAAAGAATAAAAAATATCTCACCAGTTTCGACCGAGAGCCTCATCAGCACGATAGCCGGTGAAGATTTCAAAGACCTTGTTGACATAGATGATGGGGAAATCAGGTTCAAGCGCATCACAAACAACAACGGAGGTTGGTGTTGCTGGGTAGAAGAAGATCCCTGGCTTCAAAGGAAGCTCACTCTCGTCTTCTCCAATTGCAACAACTGCATCATCCTCTTTCCCTTCGTTCCTCATGCATTTCAGCCTCTTCCCACCGTTGTGGTTGTGCTCTTCATCCTCCTCTTTCTCTTTCGCCATCGCCATCTTTCTCTCTTCTGCAAACTCCCACAGTTTCTTTCTCTTCAGCTCTGTTCTCTGACAATAATAATAATAATAGTAATAGTAATAAGGAATTAAGGTTGTTGGACTCTTCTGACACAAATACTGTTAGGATTTGGTTGAATTAGTCCTACATTGCTTAGGATAGCAAATGGAGTGGGTGGCCTAGGCTATAAATATGAGGCTAAGTTCTTCATTTGTTTTTGCACCAGTCAGAAACACTTTAAGCTTGTATCTGATTTTTCTTTTCCTCTGTACTCTTTATTAGAGAGTGTTGTGAGGTGTAGTTAGATATTTGCTTTGAGAGAGTGTGGGTGTACTGGGGTGCCGGTGAGAGAAAGAAGTCTATGTGTTGTAACAATTTTCACATAGTGATATTCTCTGGTTGTCATTTGACAACGGCCGTGGTTTTTTCTCCGGTAATTGGAGTTTCCACGTTAAATTCTTGTGTTGTGATTGTGTCTATTTTATTTCTCTGTCAAAGGTGTTTTCTCAAGGGGGAGTTGGTGTATTATTCCCAACAAGTGGTATCAGAGCTTTGGTTCGGTGGGATTTATTCTTAGTATGCTCTGTGGTTGCAGCCTAGTCTGACCTTCCACATCAGAAAAGAATTTTGTCCTGTGGCTTGAGGTTGATCTTTGGTTGCTATTGTTGTTGCTGGAAGGCAGTGTGACACTGTGAGAGTGCTGTTTGGAAAGGTTCTGGCTAAGGAAAGACTTGGTATTTAAGTGTGTCCATTGTGACCCACCTCTCTTTCCTGGGGATCCTTCCTAGTGCACGGTTGAGTTATACTATTCCAGTATACGGTTGCAACAATGTCAGGATATTCAAGTGCTGTGAAGCTTGAAATAGAGAAATTTGATGGAAGAATCAATTTTGGCTTGTGGCAAGTACAAGTCAAGGATGTGTTGATACAATCAGGTTTGCACAAGGCGTTGAAGGAGAAGATCTCTGGTTGCTCTCTCTATGAGAGAAGATGATGTTCTCTAGAAGACAAGAAGTATTCTCATGGTATTACCGCACTGCCATGGATAAGGATAAGTTGTGGCAATCGGGTCCACAATTGCACACGGGCATTGGTTGGCGTTGAGATGCAAGGTGTGTGGCGGAGTTAGGTCGATGGCTGAAGAACTTCCAGGAAAAGCCAATTTGGAAGTTGCACCATGAATTTTCAGCAAGGTTTCGATCTGTACCAAGGCGAAATTCTTGGAGTGGTCTAATTCCAAGTGAGTATACTTTCATGGTGGAGTATGATAGTTCTCTGAACTATGATTGTCGGTATAGACAATGGCAGCAAAGAATTGTCGGTGTTGACAATGGAAGCTGAAGATGTGTGACTATTTCAATCAAGGTGGAGATTGTTAGGATTTGGTTGAATTAGTCCTACATTGCTTAGGATAGCAAATGGAGTGGGTGGCCTAGGCTATAAATATGAGGCTAAGTTCTTCATTTGTTTTTGCACCAGTCAGAAACACTTTAAGCTTGTATCTGATTTTTCTTTTCCTCTGTACTCTTTATTAGAGAGTGTTGTGAGGTGTAGTTAGATATTTGCTTTGAGAGAGTGTGGGTGTACTGGGGTGCCGGTGAGAGAAAGAAGTCTATGTGTTGTAACAATTTTCACATAGTGATATTCTCTGGTTGTCATTTGACAACGGCCGTGGTTTTTTCTCCGGTAATTGGAGTTTCCACGTTAAATTCTTGTGTTGTGATTGTGTCTATTTTATTTCTCTGTCAAAGGTGTTTTCTCAAGGGGGAATTGTGTCTTATTCCCAACAAATACCCCTCTTCCAACACCGAATTGCGGGATACCCTAAAGGGTAGTGATTGTAATTTGATGAGAAAAAGAGGGGCAAATGATAAAGGGAATGGAGTCAACGTGGGTAACACTTGTCCCCATGATATTTCGAGAGAAAATATCTGCGAGTGAATTCCCACCAAAAAGCTGCCACGTCATAGGGGTGGGAGGAAGATATTTTTGTGTGTTTGGCGGGTAATGTGTGTTTATCGGCAACTAACATGGACATTAGTTTTCGATAGGTACGGTGCCTTTTCTATTTCTGATTCCCTTGGAAGCGCGTGTTTAACACCTTCATTCTCCTGCGTCTGGGTTTATGGGAATGGACAAGGCACATTGTTTAGCTTCTCTTCATGTCAATGTGTCATGCCCAAATATCATAGTCCATTCTCTCAAAGTCAGGCATACCAATCCACATGTAAAACCTTTCTAAACTTTTAATATTTAATACCATCTTTCATGTATTATGTATATTGAAAATAATTAATGAAATTATTAATTAGTTATAGTTCAAATAATAATTTTTTATTTAAAAATTTTAAATTTGAATTTTATTTTTAATTTTTTAAAAAATTATTAAAATTAGATATTAATATAAAATATATATATTAAAAATAAATTAACTAATATATATTCATATATAAATATATGATAATTGATTTTAATTTTAAAGTGAGAGTTAATTGGGACTTTTTTTTATCCTCTTTTACAGTGTAACTTTAGACAAGAATAAATGTATATATAATATTTTGAGAGAAGGATAAATATGTTTTTGATCTTTTGATTTGCAAATATTTAAGTTCTTGATAATTTGAAAATGTATTTAAGTTATTGATTTTTTAAAAATTTAGATATATAGATCTTTTATATTCATTTAAATGTATCAGATACAACAGAAAAATAAAATGTGACTCCTATTATATTGACTTAATTGATACGAATGCACACGCGAAAGAATTTTTAAAATTAGACAAATTAGACTTAGGGATCGATATGTCAATATTTTAAAAAGGTCAGATACTTAAATATATTTTTAAATCTTTAGAGACTTAAATATCTACGAATCAAATAAATATTTTAAAACTTATAAATAATACAGGTATATATAAATCAAAACTAGTGTTAATTTAAGAGACTCAATATTTATTTATTAAGTATCAACACTTCAACAGTACACATGTTGGTTGAATCACTGCTAAATTCACTATGTTATATGAATATTAAAAAGTAATTATTTATATAAAGTATATATTTAAATATAAAATATTATTAAAATATATAAAATAACAACTTTTTTATACATAAATATATAATAATTAATTTATAATTAATTTTTATGTATAATATTTTTGTTGTTAAATTAAATAAGTGTAACAGTTGTAACTTGTAACGCAGTAGAAAGTAGAAACTGCAAAGCAGAAAAATAGAAAATTAATAAGTGGGTAGTGTAATTCGAAGAGAGAGCACACAGTAATACCACCAAGATACCAGCGCCCATTGATTACAAACAATCTCCAACATTAGTCATTAGCTATTCTAAAATCTAAACTTATCCATTAACCTTTTTTTAACGTTCTGCTGTTTGTTGCTTATGACACCAATTTTTCGGTTGACAATTGATGACAACTTTTTTATTTTTTAATATAATAAAAATAATTTTTAGAAATGAAAATTATAGGTTCTTAAAAGTTTTTTGATACTTTTATCAGTGATTCTATTTTTTTACGAAAATTTCCTTTTGAAGCATGTTGTAACTTGAAACTAATTTGATTTAGATAAAAGCTATGATGCACGGACGGAATACGGGACACGATATGATACAGGACGCAGATACAAAAATTTTAAAATTTTATAAGACACTAAAATATGTTATATATAAAATATAAAATATTTTTTAGATTAATTATAATAATATTTTAATATTTTATTGATATTAAAATATAAAATAATTTTTTAACGGTTTTTAATATTTTCTTTTAGTTATATAAAGTATTTAAAATATTTTTTATTTTAACAAATAATATATATTATTTTTAAATTAATTTCAAGAATACACGTTAAGAATAAGATTAAATATGACACGTGATAATATTTAGGTGTGTTTAAGCGTTTCAAAATTTATTTTTTATTTTTTATTAAAATACGTTAGAATACTGTAGGCACACGTGTCAGATGAATATCGTGTTTAAAATGTGTCTGACACAATTCAGCAAAATATCTGTATTTTATAGGTTAAAAACTAAAAAAAAAATTAATGACATAGCGGCTGCCAATGCAAACGCAGGGACAAGATAGCCAACCAAACTTTAATATCATCAAAGAATTTTATTAAAATTTTTCAAAATGCGTATTTATAAAATGACAGATTTCTTTAAAAAAAATGATAAGTTTACGTTGAACTGTCTAGAATAAAAAGAAGGATTGATAATTTTATAGAAAAATATGTATATTAGTTGTCTTCTAAATCTCGTCCAAAACTTAAGTTCAAATGATTATTCTTTGATAAAAGATGAAAAAACAGCATGTGAAATAATTTTCAGGAATCATAATGGAAAATTTTTAACTGCTTAAAATACTAATTTGGACACCTGTTACTTGTTAAGTTTCGGTCTATATCTTGTGTTCAATATGAATTTTATTCAAGAGTCAACCAATTAATATTTATTTCTCGGATCCTTTAGTATTGACCATTCAGAATCGTTAAAGCATTGGAGAGTTAGAAGTACTTCCACCATGAATTTAAAAAAGCAAATTCTTGTCTAGATAATAAACTAATTTTAGATGGCATAATTATCATATATTTTTTTTCTACCTCCATATATTTCTCTTAATTTTTCTGCTAGTGTGATTGAAATAATATTTTTTAAAGTAATGAATATGTAATCTGTATTTTTTTAGATATTTCTATCCCGTTATTTAAAGAAAATATAATACTACTCTTATTTTTTTATATCACTCCATATATGAATATTTTACATTTATAATTGAATAAATTTACAAAAAAAAAAAGTAACATTAAAGTAACAATATCCAATTATCCATTTCCTCTTCAAAAGCCGGAAAAAAAGTTTGTATTCTCCATCAGCGAAGTAACCAATTAGCTAAGGGGTGGACTTAATTAGACGATCAAAACAATTTCTTTAACATCTGTAAAATTTTATAACAATAATTTGGAATTGACGTTCATAAATAAAACGACTAATTTATACTTCTAATTATTATGAAATTAATTATGTTTGACGAGATTATTTCAATAGCATTATCTTTTGAGAATAGAACGAGCTATTATATTATAAGATCATAAAATTATTTGTATACGAGTGAACTAGCAATTTAATTTTTGTCTATTTTTTAGAATACTAATATGACTTTTTAAGACAAAAACGATTCACTTCAATTTTTGTCATCTATTTATATCACATCATGTCGTTTTTGTGGATGTTTTTTCATTAACTTTAAATGAAAAATGTTGATCTGTCAGGTTTAGAAATAGACAAAAATTTAATGGTCTTTAAATTCAAATTAGTTAAAGGTTTATTTGTCCTTATTCTTTAAATAATATTTTTTTAAAATTAATTTTTTATTTATTATATTAATATTCTTTTTTCAATAAATTATTAAATATATTGTATAATAAGTACAAACTAATTAATAAATTATTCAAATTTAAAAATATCATTTATTACAAAACTAAATAAATATTTTTCAAATATAATTTTTAGATATATAAATAATAAATATTAAAATATAATTAATACATTAATAATAATAACTATATGATATACTATTAGTATTATGATCTAGATAATTTTCATAATAAAGTGAAAATTAAGAACACATTATTTGATATGAAAAAGTATTGGGTACCAATATACTATCTGCTAACTTATTGCCAACAATAATTAATATCAAAGACATTTCCACTAAAAGACACGTGTATAAAGAGATATATCCAGAAGACACATCCACAAAGACATTTTGATTAGACACAGCCATAAAAAAATATATTTTCATTAGACATATCCATAAAGGCACTTTTATTAAATACAGCTATAAGCAAGAGTTGGCAGGAGTTGTCAAAATTCTTATTGGTTACGTAGCGAGATTGATTTGATATATAGTAAAATTTTTAGAATAAATAATTATTTGTACCCATGAAAAATACGAATGCTGACAAATATACCCATCAAACAAGAAAACTAACGTTGTACCGATAAAAGATATATTCCGTATAACAAAAATATTCGAACTCTAATTTTTTGTTGACTTTTTAATAACATTCCCAAATTACTCGCCTTCATCTTCAACCCCCCTGTCTCTCTTTAATAATGGCACCTATTGATCCTTACTCGTTCATTGAGTCAATTCAGTCAGCCACCACTCACACAGCTTTAACTCTGGACTTCGACTTCTCCTTTTCTACCATCCACGTCTCCGCACTATTCACTCTCCAAACCCCCCACTCCAGCCCCTTCTTCCTCAAGACTCGCTCCTTACCATCCGCTCTGCCCTTCATGCCGATGAAGCCATCCGTCCCCTTCTTTTTTTCCACCACCTCTGACCCCATCAAGGGCACCCTCTTCACTCTCACGCTTTTTTAACCTCTCTTCCTTCATCCTCACCTTCTCCATTATCTCCCCTTCCTCCTCCGCATTCCAATGGCTCTTCCCTCCATAAACCTGCAACAAAATCCACCCTTACATCTATACTCAGTGCCAAGTTATTTGTGCGCGCTCTATCTTTCTCTCCTATGACACTCTTGTTCGAAGAATTTGCTACTCCGCTATCCTCAACATCCCTTTCAAGCTCTCCACAGTCATGGCTGCAAACCACGTGACGACAACGCCGCTGCCTTTGTTTCATTGAACTTGAACCGATGCATCCAAAACTGCGTGGTGAAAGAGTTTGTGATGGAGCAACTGGTGCCTCGTTACCTCTTTGCTTTCGCGGTTGGGACCTAAGACTAGGGTTTACGCAGAGGAGAGTTCGATGGTACTAAACTCAATGGCAAAGGAGTTCGAAGGATCAGAGGATATGATTAGAAAAAGTTTGATCTTTCGGTGCTGTCATCGAATTTTTTTACGGCAAAATAGAGAATTCAAAGATAGTGTTCTTAACTCTTACTGTGATTAAAGGAGATGATAATGATGATCAGGTTGTGACCAACAAACATTTCTGGCTCAATGAGGATTTTACTACATATGCTGAGAGGAGGATTGTGGAGGCTGTGTAAAGAGAGAAAAGAGATAGAGAGAGGGGAAGGGTAATTTAGGAATTTTATTAAAAAGTCAATAAAAAAATTAGGGTTTAAATATTTTTGTCATACGGAGTCTATCTTTTATGGGTACAACGTTAGTTTTCTTGTTTGATGGATACATTTGTGAGTGTTCGTATCTTTCATGTGTACAAATGGTAATTTATTCAATTTTTTTAAGTAACAATAAATTTAATTTTTTTATCTCTTTAAACTAAATTAATAATTCTATTTAATATATTTGTACTAAAATACACTGTGAATAGGTTACTAATACTAAATGAAATAAAACATTATATATATATATATATATATATATATATATATATATATAAACTCAACAAATTTAAAGTATCAATAATATTATTAATCTATTAATAATATATATTGTCATAAAATTACAGATAAAGAATAATGCAGATTAATTAAATTTGTATGTATATTAAATTTAATTAAATTTTAATATATGTAAAATTTTAATTAATTTACATTATTTTTATATTAATAAATATTTATTGATCTATATCTTTATCATAATATGTATTATTAATAAATGAATAATATTATTGATGCTTTGAATTTGTTGAGTTTATAAACAATCTTCGTTTATTTCAGTTAATATTAGTAGTCTAGTTATTCATAGTGTATTTTAGTGTAAAGATATCAAATAGAATTATTAATTTAGTTTAAAGAGATAAAAATTAAATTTGCTATTATTAAATTTTTTTACTATATATAAAATAATGTGTTTATTAATTTTTATTTTATTGTAAAAATTATTTAGATCATAATACTAAGAGTAATTACCCAAATCAGTCCCCGAGAATTTTAGAATCGGACATTTTAGTCCTCAAGAAAAATTAATATACAGATTAATCCCTAAGGTTTTACTCCGGCAGACAAATTAGTCCCCAGTTTATTTTCCGGCAGTGTAATTACCCAGATCAGTCTCCAAAGATTTTAAAAACGGACATTTTAGTCCCCAAGAAAAACTAATGTACAAATCAATCCCCAACGTTTTTCTCAGTTAGACATAATAGTCCCCCGTCCAAAAATAAAATAAAATAAAATAATTATTATTATTAATTGCACAATAATATTATACTATATTTTTTGTATTTTTTAGACAAAAATAATGATAAATTTATTCATTAAATTCTTTTATATATATATAGAGTCACTCAATAATAATAATAATAATAATAATAATAATAATAATAATAATAATAATAATAATAATTAATAAAATTATTAGAAATTATTTTACAAAAAATTTAAGGTCAAAACTATTTGAAAATGTTTGTATTAAAAAAAGATGTATTTAATATAAATTCATATTAAAATATTTTCTTTTAATACATATTTTTTAATACAAACATACATATATATATATTACCTAGGACATCTTTTGATTATATTAAATACAAAAATATCAAATTGTTTTAACTTTAAATTTTTTGTAAAATAATCTCTAATAATTTTATTATTATTATTATTATTATTATTATTATTATTATTATTATTATTATTATTAATTACATAATAATATTATACCATGATTTTTTGTATTTTTTAGATAAAAATAATGATAAATTTATTCATTAGATTCTTATATATATATATATATATATATATATATATATATATATATATATATATATATATATAGGGCCATCTAGTGTACAGATGTGTCTGTACAGATTTTTGTCTTTTTGTGGCTGAAAAAGCGTGTCATTAAAAGTGTTGCTTAAAGAGAAAGTGTTACCCTTAATCGTTAATTTGGCTCTGATACCAATTTTTAAAGTCGACTTTTCTTTTAATTTCTTTTTCGAAATTTCTATTAACTCTTCGAATAATTTGCCAATTCATAATAAAAAGTATTGACCGTATTACTAGTATTTATAATTCTGATTTTTCAATCTTGTTTTAATTTATAATATTATTGTATATAAAATCTTTTATCTGTTTGTCTTTTTCTTTAATATAATTTCTTAAATCCTCAAAAACTTCTTTTATTTCTACACTTTCTGTTGTTTCTAAATATCTTTTTAATTTTTCAACTTCATTTTCTATTTTTTCTTTTAACAGCTTTAATTCTTTTAAGTCATAATATGGTTTTCCAGGCATTTATAAATTTTTTAAGTTTAACTCCAACTTATTTATATTTATTCTTATTTCTATCATTTTTATTATAAGGTCATCAATTTCGATCTGAAGATTATTTAATTTCCTTTTATACTCCTTTATTTTACTTTTTAATTTATTCGCCCTTTTCCTTTTTATTTTATTTTCTAGTCTTTCAATCTTTGTATGCTTCATTATTTATCTTAGAATTTCTGCAAATTCTATCATCGATTCATCACTATTTTTTAGAGATTCTATTAATTTTTCTAGCTCTTCGACTTCTCTTTTTAACTTGTCATAAATTATTTTTAGAGCTTCAAATGCTCTTTGATTTATTTCAGAAAACTGTAAATAATTCAACCTATTTTCTCTTTCAAAGAGCTCTTGTTTCTTGTCTTGATAAGTTACATATATTTTTTCTTTATTTATTGTCATAATTTAATGTTTAGGATTTCATTTAATTTTTCGACCTTTTTTGTTAATTCTTTTATTTCAGAATTTTCTTCTTTAATCTTTAACTTGGATAAACTTAAAGGGCTATTAATTTTAGATTCTCTTATTTGAAAATTCGATGAAACTAATTTTTCTGATGGTTCTTTTAATAATAGAACTGGGTTTTCAATAACTTTATATTTTGGTATTTCTGTTTTTACAATTTTCTGAAATAATTCATCAACATAAATTCTTTCTCTGTTTTTAAATATTATACTATGATGGCTGTTTGTTAAAGCATAATTTATTGCATATGTAATTGAAAAAGGTTCATCGTCTTGTTCCATTAGATTCTTTCTATGAAATTTATAAGCCAAACTTATAGATCTTCCAAGGTTTTCAGTTGATAAAGGTATAGCATATCCAACATGGGCATTGAATTTAACATTTACGTTTGCCAAGTTTCCATGAACAATTCTAATTATTTGATCTATTGGGTCATCAGTAATTCTTTTGTCACAGATTGCTAAGCTTATTGGTGAATTAATTCTTTTCATATATGTAGATTTGATTAAGACTTGTATAGTACTAATATGAATCCATCCAATTTTAGATCTTTTTTGTTGATCCTTAATTTTCTCAATCTGTTTACTCAATTCTTCATCATTTATCAAAGTTATTTCAAGTTCTCCATTGGCGGATTTTATCTTTATAGGGGCTTCAAGTTGAATTTTTTCATAGTATATTATATTTTTTCTATTAAAAACTTCTTTTAAAAGATTTTGTTTATTAAAATTTTTATTTGATTTGAGATTTAATTCTGTTTTTAGAACAGCCTGTTTTTCATTATCTAATAAAGCAGTTAATCTATAATAATCAGATTCTTCTGTTAATTCTAAGCTTTCTAAATAATTCATAACTAAGAGATTAGGATAAAGGCGTACCTTTCTGGAGAAAAACTTCCTTTATTTAGTATATTTTACATAAGATGTTTTTATCTCCAGAGGGGAGATTGTAGATACTAACTCCAGAGGGAAGTTTAGAATTGGTTTTTCCTAAGGGAATTCTTCTTCAAACTATAGAATCGCCTCGGCAGCTTCCTCCTTGCTCTCCTAGCATATGAGTACTCTTAGCCTCCTGCTTTCTATTGTTTGATGCCTTCTACAATTGCTTAAGCAACCTATTTATAATAGTTGGGTTTGATGGACAATTCTCATCCTTACCCTTCTTATGACGTCATTGCTTGCGTCATTGTTTGCTATCTTGCACCAGCTACATCGTTGGTGCTTTATGACCTAAGTGCTTACGTCACTACGCAATAATATTAAGAGATGCTTCAGATGTGCTGTCCTCCTCTTTTATCATGTGACCCTCAGATGCATTGTCCTCTTCTTTCATCATGTGAGTTGATTCCGTTTCATTATTGCTTTCTTCAGATAACTCTGAAGCACATAGCTGGCACTTGTGGTCTTCTCTGTCTTTTATCAAATAGCAGAGATTCCTCTTTATCCCTTCAGGGAGCTTTTCTAAGAGTCCGGATAAGTTGTAGAATGCTGATTCAAATTCCACCAAGAGTCTCATCTCTCTTTCTTCAATTTCATTTCTTTTACTGGACACAAGCAAAGTATTTCTACTTTTATAATTAATCCTTGTATGAGATTCCTTCGTTATTTTTTGAGTTCTTTCAAAGACCCTTGCTAATGTGCTGGCTAGCCTTCCTTCATGACTGTAAATTGTTAAGTCTTGAATATGATCAATTGGTTGAAAATTTCCTGGGAAGACGGACATGAATATTACTTGGTGTGCTGGAACCAATCATTCTTCTTCTTCATTAAAAATAGGTTGACTGTTTGTAAATTTTAGGGATATATCCCTTGGATTTACGTTGTCAATCATATTTTTAAATCTCTTTACTGCATCAACGAATCCTGCAGGAAACTCACTAATAATTTTTAGATCATTAAAAATTAAAATTGTATCAATTAGTCCGTACTGGAAAAACTGATAGGTATCAGATGGGGAAGCCTCTGGAAATATAACCAACTTTGTTAACTGTTCTTTGGCAATAGGATAATATCCCAAAATTGCCCTTTTTTCTTTGGTCCAATTCAGGACTATGTTAAGGGTTTCTCTGAGATTTGATCTACAGACCCTTTTCTTTTTCTTGATTTCAGCCCTTGTAGGAATGTTTCTTATTATCCCTATTCTTTGGGTTTGAATTGGAGCTTTATCTGCTCTTTTTAGGGTTTGTTCTGGATGAAGAGCTTCATATTCCCTGAAGGATTCCTTTGCTTCTTCCAGTGTTAGAAACCCTCCTTTATGAATTATTCTTGATTGATGTGTGAATGGTGCTGCTTTTTCCCAGGCATCATATACTCCTTTCATGGGGCCATTATAAATTACATAATATTTTTTATCTTGGGTAGATTTTTTGATAATTTCAGCAATTGTTTTATTTTCTGGAATTTTTTCTTCACCTGATTTGTCCACCACGCTTAGCTGGCTGAACTCTGATGGTTTTTGTGTTGATTTCATTGCTTCGATGGCTTTCTTGAGGGAATGGATCTGTGTCCTTATTTGCTGACAATGCTTGCATTTTTCGAGTTCTTGTTCGTATTTTTGAATTTCTTGATCTAATGCGTTGTAGACGAACTCCATTCTCTTGTTAATGTATCTGCAATAACATTTTTGTCACCTTTAATATATTCAATTTTTATTGGATATTGTAACAAAAATAATTGCCATCTTACCAATCGTCCATGATTATAATCAACTTTTAAGTTATATCGTATGAAACCTGTTAAGTAACTTGAATCTGTCCTTAATGTAAATTCTTTGGGTAGTAAATCAATTTTCCATTTCTTAAGAGATTTAATTGCTGCTAGAATTTCCTTTTCATGAGTAGTATATCTCTGTTCTGTTGGAGTAAAAGTCCCTGAAATATACCTGCAAAGTAATTCCTTTGGGGGATATTTAGAATCTAGTGATTCTTTTTCTTGTTCCAAACTTTTTATAGCTTTCTTAGCTTTTAGACATCCTGACCAGGTTATGTCTGAAGCATCTGTTTCTACTATTAAGTAGTCATTTTCTTCTGGAATATAAAGTTCTGGAAGTTTTTCACATAATTCTTTAATTCTTTGAATTTGTATACTATCTTTTTCATCCCATTTCCATACTTTTTTAGCACTTATTTTTTGAAATAAGCTTTTAGTGTATTCTGTTATATTCTTTAAAAATCCCTGATCAGAAATATAATTTATACACCCTAAAAATCTTTGTAATTGTTTTCTATCTTCTATTTTATTAGGAAATAAATTTACCTTTTTTAGAACATTTGATTGAAGTTTTAGCTTTCCTTGAGTGGATAGAATTAATCCAAGAAACTCTATTTCTTGTTTTGCTATTCTTGCTTTCTTTTTACTAAGAACTAATCCTTTTTCCTTACATCTTTCTAAAACTATTAATAATTTTTGAAGATGATCTTCTTTATCCTGTTTTGTAAAAATTAGTATATCATCAATGTATACTAAAACAAATTCATTTAACTCTTTTATATTTTCTTCCATAAATCTTTGATAAATACCTGGGGCTTGTTTTAATCCGAATGGTAATACATTCCATTCATAGAGCAACACACTTGTTGATTCTTTTGTTGGGAAAGTAAAAGCAGTTAATTTCTTTGTTTCTTCGTCTAAACGAAGTTGCCAATATCCTGATTTTGCATAAAGAGATGAAAACCAAGTTGCTCCTTTGATTTTTTCTAAAATAGAGTCTTTTCTTGGAAGTTTATGAGCATCACCAATAGTTGCTTCATTCATTTTCTTATAGCTAATAACCATTCTTCGTTTTCCCCTTTTAATTTCATTATTGTTTTCGACATAAAAGGCTGGAGCCGCATGAGGACTTTTACTTAATCTTATAATTCCTTTTTCCAAAAGATCTCTACATTCTAATGAGAACTCTTCTCTATTTCTTGCGGAATAAGGAATTTTATTTGGAACATTTATCTCCTTTGTAGGATCTTTTAATTTAATGCTTACTAGTTCGTTATTTGTATTTTTAATATCTAAAGGATTTTCAGCACAAATTTCATCCAGAAGTTTTTCTATCTTTATTTCAAGATTTTTTTTGGGAATGTTTATCTGAAAGTATAAATTTAAATAGCATGTTTCTAATATAGAAAATATTTTAAATTTTAAGATCTTATCTATAGTAGTAGTTGGTATTTTTATACGTTTTGATTTTTGATTTATTGAAGAATCGTGTGGAGCTTTTAAAACTATATATGTTAATTCTTGAATGAATGGATGATATAGCTTTAAAAAGTTATTTCCTATGATAAAATCCATTCCAGAATCTAACATATATATAGATGGAACAATGAACCTATAATTTTGAATAAAAATTTCAGCCATCTCTGCTTTTTGGTCAATTTTATGTATTGATTTGTCAGCTATTCTAACTCTTAATGGTTTCTTTAATTTTTTCCAATCAAGTTTTATATTTGAACTAGCAAAGCATTGTGTTGCTCCAAAATCTATAAAAGCATTTATAAACTTTTCTGTTATTTTTATAGTAATAAATGTGGCATTATTACTCAGTCTCTGAGTCTGTTTCTGAGACATATTCAAAAATATAGTCTAAGTTATCATCAGATTCCTCTAAAGGTTTCATGAAACAAGACTTAGCAATTTCTATTTGTTTAGTAAGATTCTTTTTATCCTTCCTTTTCGGACATTCATTTGTATAGTGTCCTTCTTCTTGGCAATACCAACACTTACAGTTTTCTTTTTTATTCGGGCAATAGTCACTTTTTTGTCTTTTGTTTTTATTGTTATTTCTTTTTCTAAAATACCTCTTTTTTCTCCAGTTTGGATAGTATTTTCTTTTTCTAAATTGGTATTTTCTTTTTCTTTGAAAATTTTTATTAAACCCATATTTTTGGGTATCTCTTCATTATCCTGACAGCAAATTCTAATTATATTTGCAAATCTTTTTTGAGTTGCCTCTTGCATACAACGTTCTTTTATTTCCTCTCTTATTGCAGAGGTTGCTCCACCAAAATTATTTTCAATTGTCCCTCTATTTATTTCTCTTATAAATCTTCCCATTATAAATTCATTAGCAGGATATGGAAGTTTTGTTATATACATACTAAGATAATGATTTTTATCTTCTTCTTTTAATTTGTAATAATGTATTCTATATTCACATATATAAGACTCCACATTACATAGATCATATATCTAAATATTAGCTAAATGGTTTTTTGCTTCTTGATATTCTTTATTATAGACTTCTTGTCTATGATCTATAATATTTTTTCCAAAAAATTCTTTATATAGAATCATCATTATATATAATATCTTATCATAAGCTGTTGTCTTTGTTGCTAAATCCTCTATTATTTGGTTTTCTATTGATGTCATATAATCTCTTATAGTTCCTTTAGTATGAAACCCTATGTAATTCCAAATATCTCTTCCAGACAATTCACTAAACTTTGGATTAGTAAAAGCTTCTAATAAAAAGGAATTCAACCAATTTTCGAAAATTTCTTTTTCATTCTTTTTACAGTCTAAGTCGAGCATTCTTTCTCCTTCCATTTCCTGGATTTTAGGAACGTATTTTGATGGTATTTTTGTATATTTTGAATCTTTATTTATAACCCCTTTTTTAAAGGCATAATTATCAAAACCTGTTTCCATTTAAATTGAGATTGATTATCTTTAGATGTTCCAGCTTCATTTTTTACTTGTATTGGAATTGCTGGTTCTTCGTCACTTGAATAATCTAGAATGTGTTCTTCATTTTCTATATTTTCAGAATTTACTAATTCTTTTTCTATTTGAAAACCATGTTCCATAATATTATTTTCTTGAGCCATTTTTAATTGTTTAAAAAGTATTGTAACTTCTTCTAATTTTTTGTTCAATATTCATAATTTCAGTGGTGGTTTTACTTTTAAGTCTGTTATGTTGATTATATTTTGAAAATTTTCTTCTTTGGGATTCTCTTTTTCTTTATTTCTTTGAAATTTTATGGATACTAATATTTCTTCAAGCATATCTACTGTAGAATTTAATTGTGGGTTAAAAGTATGATAAAGATGTGGGGAATCATTTCTATGGTCACATTTTTTAGAAATTCCATGTGAAAAATAAGTTTTTTCAGATTTTTGAAGTCCTTCAATAAAACTTATAGTAAAATAAAGATTTTGAGAAAAATCATTTTGTATTGATTTTAAGAATCCAGTGTCATTACAGTTGACACTAGTTAAAATCATTAATTTTTGATCTATTAATTTTGATAACTTAATTATTTCTTCTCTTAAATCTTCTAATTTACTTTTTTTCCATTAGGTGACGCTTTTCCTTGTGAAGAATTACGGTTTTAGATGAAAAGTGTGGCTTTAAGATTTTGCCACGTAATCATATCTTTAAATCTGTATAGATTTAGATCTGTACCATATAATTTTCCTATATATATATATATATATATATATATATATATATATATATATATATATATATATATATAGTCACTCAATAATAATAATAATAATAATAATAATAATAATAATAATAATAAATAAAACTATTAGATATTATTTTACAAGAAATTCAAGATTAAAATCATTTGATATTTTTGTATTTAATATAATTAAAAGATGTACTATTTTAAAAAAATATTTGTATTAAAAAAAATATATTTAATATAAATCTAAATTAAAATATTTTCTTTTAATACATATTTTTTTAATACAAACATATATATTTTTTTTTACATAGGACATCTTTTGATTATATTAAATATAAAAATATCAAATGATTTTAACTTTAAATTTTTTGTTAAATAATCTCTAATAATTTTATTATTATTATTATTATTATTGAGTGACTATATATATATATTATAAAAGAATTTAATAAATAAATTTATCATTATTTTGTCTAAAAAATACAAAAAATATAGTACAATATTATTGTGTAATTAATAATAATTATTTTATTTTGTTTTATTTTTGGACGGGGGACTATTATGTCTAACAGAGAGAAACGTTGGGGATTGATTTGTATATTAGTTTTTCTTGGGGACTAAAATGTCCGTTTTTAAAATCTTTGGGGACTGATCTGGGTAATTACACTGCCGAAAAAGGAACTGGGGACTGATTTGTATGCCGGGGTAAAACCTTGGGGATTGATCTGTGTATTAATTTTTCTTGGGGACTAAAATGTCCGATTCTAAAATCCTCAGGGACTGATTTGGGTAATTACTCTAATTCTAATAGTATACCATAGGATTATTATTATTAATATATTGACCGCATTTTAATGTTTATTATTTATATATTTAAAAATTATATTTAAAAGTTATTTATTTAGTTTTATAATAAATAATATTTTTAAATTTAAATAATTTATTAATTAGTTTGTACTTATTATTATACGATATATTTAGTAATTTATTAAAAAATATTAATATAATAAATAAAAAAGTAATTTGAAAAATATATTATTTAAAGAATAAGGACAAATAAACTCATAACTAATTTAAATTTAGAGACAATTAAGTTTTTGTCTATTTCTAAACTTGACACGTCAGCATTTTTCATTCAGAGTTGATAAAAAAATACCCCAAAGAATGGCGTTATGTCACAGAAATAAAAGCCATGGACCGAAATAGATCATTTTTATTTGAAGAGATCGTATTATTATTTAAAAAAAACGAATAGAGACCGAATTGGTAGTTCACTCTATGCATATAGTTAATTAGGAGTTATAATTTAGGATTAAATACGATTTTGGTCCCTAAGGTATAGGCCAAATTTTTTTTTTGTCCCCAACATTGTTTTGCATACAAAATCTTCCCTAAAGTTTAACTTAGTTTTAAAATCGTCCTTACCTTAGGGACCACAACTGTGCGAAGATGGCAACAGAAGCGGAGAAAGAAGTGGATCGTAAACAGCTTCTTCTTCTTCTCTTTTCCTTTCTTCTTCTTCCCTTCTCCGTTCGTAAGAGCAGAATCACTCTTTTTTTTATAATTTTTTTAATTATGAGTAACTTGGTCCAAAATTTTAATATTTAAGTAAAAAAAGACGATTTTAAAGTTTAGGATAATTTTGTATGAAAAAAATAAATTTTTAACTTATATTTTAGAGGCCAAAATTATACTTAACCCTAAAATTTATCTAGCAATTTGATTCATTTAGCCCGCTAAAAAAAATAAATTATATGACATTAAATTTAAACTTGCAGGAAAAAAAAAGTCTGTCTAATACGGATGTCTGATCCTTAGATTTTAGTAAGGCAAGACACACTAAATTAAATATATATTATTTGTTGTTTAGAATATTTATAAATTATTATGAATTTTATTGAATTTTGCAAGAATGTCACTGCTTGTTTTTTATTTAGAATACTTTTTATTGTTGAAATTCAATATTTTGAGTGAAACATTGAATTGTGGAGTTGTTATTTTTATCTTATCTTTTGTCATTCATCTATTCTTTTTAGTTTAATCCAGGTTAAACCAAAAAATTTCGATTTAAATTAAAAAAAAAACACCTTACTTCTACTCACATTTCAGTTTATAAAATTTTTGATTTTTGTTTTATTTTAAAAAATTATTTCTGGTGAATTAAGAAGGACACGTACACTTTGTGACTGCGTGAACATTTAAGCAAATATACCCATTTGTCACCGAGCCCTAATCATAGTCTAGTAGTTAAGGATTATTTGTAAGCAATTTTCATCGACTGTTAGATTTAATTCTCCGCTAACAATTTTGTATATCTTTTAATTCCTGTAATTTATTTATTTTTGGCTTTGGTTAAGGGAAAAAATTTTAAATTTTGATTTTGAAAACAAAAACAGAAACAAAAACCAAAACAAAAACAGAAACTTATCTGTTAACAAAAGAAAAATAGTGTTTTTCAAAGAAGAAAGAATATTTCTAATTTTCATATAATTCCACAATAAAATTTGAAATCTTAAAAAAAAGTAACGAATGTAACAAGAGCTACTTGATTTGATTTAAAAATGTAAAAGATATTAAATCTAGTTATTTTAAAATTTATTCACTTTCTTAATTAAAAAATAATATAATGAAATATCTTATAAAAGGAGATTTTTATATCAATTAAAATATTGTTTAATTCATAATTTCATATAATTAATTATAAAAGATATGCTAGGATTTAGTCTAAAAATCAATCAAGTTAATTTTGAAAAGAATTAATAATGGTGGGTGGAAGTAGCATTGATTGTGAGGTAGCCCTAGCTTTGATCCAAAGTGAGTGATTGCTTTCTTTGCTCCCCATATTTGATATTCCTTCCATCTTTCACAGTCACCTTTTTTTCAACTGAAATTTATAAGTTTTCCACTCTTATTCTTTTCCATTCCAATCTGTTACAACAATCTCACCATTCTCTCTGCTTTCCATTGATTAAATCCAAACTTGTTCACTGCACTCTCTATTCTACACTCTTTTTTCTGCTATGGCCGCCAACAACAATCCGCATTCTCTCACTGATCAGAATGCAAATTCTATGCCTCTGCTTATTCTTGATCATCAATTCTCTACTACCACTGCTCTTAGGCTTCTGGTCGTTGATCATGATCTTGAACACTTAAGACTTATTCAAGATATGGCTTTTCAATGCAACTATCAAGGTAACAAGGTTTCTTTATTTATAAACAATTCAAGTTTTGATCTTTCCCGAAAAAAAGTAATCTTTATGCTATACACAAATAAATGCAGTGGCCACATGCTTCGAGGGTTCTTATGCTTTGAATCTTCTTCGGGAGAGTAGTGGGTGTTTCGATGTGGTACTATGTGATTTTCATATGCCAGGGATAATGGATGATGGTTCTCGGTTACTTGACCATGTTCTCCAAGAATTCAACATTCCTGTCGTAAGTAAGTAACTTTGACTACCGACCTTGTTTGAATGATCAATTATTGATGATTAGGGATATTAATTAATCATGATTATGGTGTTGTTGTTGTTGCAGTGATGTGTGCAACAGATGATGAGTCATCAAGTGCAGTGATGGAGGGTATGAAAAAGAAAGGGGCTTGTTATAATTTAGTTAAACCTCTTAGCGAGCAAGATTTGAGGAACATATGGCAGAATGTGGTGGAGAAAACCCAGAAAGAAGTTTGCTATGATGATGATGAAAGCAAAGAAACAGTGAATAGAAGGAAGAGGAGCTTATCAACTGAAAGCGATGGTCATAATCAAGATGTTCAGCCCAACACTCCCAGCAAGAAGCCACGTTTTGTTTGGACCGAAGAAAGGCATCAAATGTTCGTCGATGCTGTACTCCAACTAGGGATTGATAGTACGACCACTCTTTCTTCTCCTTCTTTCTTTTAATTCACGTGCATGGGTCTTTGCTTATTAATAATGCAAGTTTCAATTTTTCAGAAGCTGTGCCAAGGAAAATTCTAGAATGGATGGATATCCCTGATTTGAGAAGGGAAAATGTAGCAAGCCATCTCCAGGTACGTTACTAATGCAAATAATTAATAAACTTGCATTGTGTATGTTACATTATTTATTTGAACCCTAATTTATTTGAACACTATATAATTATTCTGTTATTGATTTACAGAAATATCGGATGCATCTTAAGAAGAAAATTGAGGAGACTAAACAAACAAATAGTGATGGGAAGATAAATGTTAATAGAGAAACTAACAAGCAACTTTGTGCACCATTGAGGGTTCAAGCTTCCACCAACATTCCTCAAATTACACAAACACTTTCCCTTCATCACCAATATTATTCTTCGTTATCTGTGCCAAAACATTATCCCGTTATTATGGCATCAAAGTGTGATCATCGTTTCCATCATCGGCCTCAACTCATTGTTAGTGCTGTACCTCATGCTTTGATGAAATCCCCTACTAGTGATAGTAATCCCTTTGACATCAACAACGACATTGTTGGAAGTAATATGACACTTAATCATCAGAATAATAATGATTATGGTCGTTACATTATTCAACAATCTAATTATAATTATCCGATGATGGCTCCTCAATCCTGGGATGGAGCTGCTTTTCAAGGGGGAATGAGGAGAGATAGTGGTGGCTGTAAGAGTGATCCTCTCGGTTGATTACAATGCATATTCATCTTCATCATCATCATCAGCATCAGCCCCACTTGATCATTATCATCATCAAATGAATAATTCAGTCAGCGAAAGTGGTGGCATTGCTGATATCCTCAAAGATGGCTATATTCCAACCTCATCACTTGATAATACTAAAATAAAATGATAATTGTCAATCAAGTATTAAGATTTGAATAGGTTCCAATAATGATTAGGAGTAAATAATTCTAAATTGTAAATATCTTTGAAGTTATATATTTTAACATAGTACTCTTTTTTTATATACTAATATATTTTAATATAGTATTTTTTTTATATAATAAAAACTTACTAATTTTTTATCCATGTATTTATTATATTTTTAAATTTAAAAAATATAATTATGACAAATTTAGAATTCAAATATTTAAGGATATTGTTAGATATATATATTTTTTGTTGTAAAAAATTAAAATTTATAATATAATTTTTTTTAGTAAAGTTCATTAATTTAAAATAGATGACATAATTTAATGACTAAGAGATCTTTCTTAGTACTAGAATTCTATTCAAAATATTTTACATGATACAATAAAAAATAACTATTTAATATAAACTCATCTTGATATTAATTTAGTATCGACTTCTATATAATAAAAATAGATGCATAAATAAATATATTGCATGACTACTCTCTATTATTGATTTAATTAATTAAATTATAACAGAACGAATTTCTATTGTAACTTTTTCACATCTTTTGTTAATTACCTCAAGCAATTTTTCACCTCTTTTGTTATTCATCTATCCACCATCGAGGGTTCAAGCTTCCACCAACATTCCTCAAATTACACAAACACTATCCCTTCATTACCAATATTATTCTTCATTATCTATGCCAAAACAGATCCCATTATTATGTCATCAAAGTGTGATCATCAATTCATCGTTTCCATCATCAATCTCAACCCATTGTTAGTGCTGCACCTCATGCTTTGATGAAATTCCCTAACAGTAATAGTAATCCCTTTGGTCTCATCAACAACAATGGCATTGTTGGAAGTAATATGACACTTAATCATCAGAATAACAATGATTATGGTCCTTACATTATTAAGAACCTATTGAAACAGCTAAGAGGTGCAAAATCACTATTTTTAATACTAATGTATTCTAATATAGTACTCTTTCTTACACACTAATATATTCTAACATAGTATTCTTTTTTATATAATAAAAAAGTACTAATTTTTTATCCATACAACATATTTATTATATTTTTAAATTTAAAAAAAATTATGACAAATTTAGAATTCAACTATTTAAAATTATTGCTAGATATATTTTTAGTAGTAAAAAATTAAAATTTATAATATAAGAAAATTTTTTAGTAAACTTCTTTAATTTAAAATAGATGACACAATTTAATGATAAGAGAGCTTTCTTAGTACTAACATTCTATTCAAAATATTTTACATAATATATCAGATGACTACTCTATTATTGATTTAATTAATTAAATTATAACCTAACTAGTTTTAATAAAACTAGATATTTGATTTCGAATCTAAATATAAAACTATAGATATTAACAAAACTTTTTCGCATCTTTTGTTAATTACTTCCCTGAATGCAGAAATAATTTGACAACACAACGATATTTTCAATCTTTATATTTTAATAAAAATTGCTATATATATTATTATATATAACATAATATATAATAATAGAAATATCACATCAGAATAATCACAGTTACGTATCTATGTTATAAATAAAATATTACTTCTTACAAACAGTTTAACGGAAATCTTTAAACATTTAACTTGTAGTGATTTAATTATGTTATTAACTAAGTGTGAAGTCTTTTTCCACTGTCCAAAAATTTGGAGGCCAGCCATGGGAGGTCTGAAATTATTATTGGAATTCCAAGTTAACATGTCATTATTAAGAAAGAAAAAAAATATGTGCTCATAACTGTGTGTTAACAAAAAAAGAAAAATTTCATCTTGCTCCTCACAAGAACTTCCTTCTTGAAACAATGAACTATACAACCATCTTTGTCTGTTCACTTTGTGTAAAAATTAAATTTTTATCAAAGAACACTGAAAAAAACAATAGGTGACCGCATGCATTCTTACTATCTCAATGTAAATTCCATTGATTCAGTATTTTTATTTAATCTTTTTTGAGACTTGAAATGTATAGATTATATCTTTCCTAAATGCAATGAATTTGAAAGACTCAAAAAATACAAGATTAGATCTGCTATAATATGTGGAAAAAAAACAAGACTAAATCATGGAGCACAAAAAGGCTAGTCAGCAAATATTTTTCATTATAAATATTTTACAATTTCACTACCTCAATGCACGTATTCTTTTCTAGAACTCATATAAAAATTTATTTTGTCCAATCTTTTTTTCATTCAACGATTACCATAAAGAAAATATTTCTCATTATTGGACAAGTAAGGGAAAAACACGATATACGTCACCTATAAAAAAATGTAGAACTCAGAGTTCACCATCGACAGAGGACCACTATCTGAAATGCAATCAAGTATGTTACTTCTTACATTTAAATTTAAATTCTTTGTTGTAGCTTTGTGTTATAGACAATTTTTAAAAGTCTTAAAAAATATAAAATCTATAGCTTCGTTCAATATAAACACATATTCTCTATATAGCCCAATGACTAAGTCAATCTTAGTATAACAAGTCAGCTACAAAAGACATAAGTGATATCTTTGTCTCTTATTTTTTAGTTTGCCATTATTATAAATATTTAGATTAAGTTAGCATTGCTTCTAACAAGATATGCTACTTATTCGCATGACAATGCATATAAATCTACTTAATATGTTAAAATAATCATTGTTTCAGAAAAATTATTAATGCAGAATCACTCAAACTTCATAGTTAGCTTATGCTTTAGATACTGTAATTAAATCCAATTTAATGCTGTTTGTTTATTTCTTTCACAATTTAACGAAAAATATCAAATATTTTTCAAATTAAATATTATAAAATACAATAAAATTTAAAAAGATAATCATAATTGTTACTCTTAATTTTATTCCTCCATTGAATTCTCACAACTAATTTTTAATATAATAAGGACAAATTTGTTTATTGTTCATACAAAATTAGTGCTTTATTTCCTATATAAATTGGAAGTGTTGCATTAAGATGTTTAAGTTTATAATATTTGAACATTAAAACTTAAAAAACATGTATCTTTCGAAAATTTTTACATTAGACTATTATTGTCAGGTACCAGAGTCTTGACATTTATTTTACATTTTGATGAATTTAGACATTTATTTTATATTTTAATGAATTTATTAAATCTCTTTTTATCCTATACATTTTTATCTTCTATAATCTATATGAAAATATTATTGTTTTGTAATAAATAATAATGACAACTAATATCTAATTAAAAAAATTATTTAAAATAAAAAAATTTAACCAATGAATACACTTTCACTATTTTTATATTGTATCTGATTTTATGGTGAAATTTATCCTAACTATCTCTATCAAAAATAATAAATAATTTAAATTTGTATAAAAATTTTGTATTCAATATATTAAAATCATAATTTGTTCAAATTAAATAATCATTTTGGCTAAGCCAACTAATTAGTTGAGTATATATATTTTAGTAATACCAAAATGAACTTTTTTTAAATTATGAATAATCTATCTGACACAATTAATAATGCCATTAAAACTTTTTTAAAAATTAAAAAACTGAACTACATTTAACAAAAATATTTTGAAATATAATACTGCAATTAGTAGCTAATTTATATTTTAAGTTTAAAAATATGTATGAAAATTGTTTTTATATAGTTGTTATTACAGTTTTATCGAGTTTTTCATCTAAATTAAATTATTTATTGGATGAAATATAATTTATGTAAGTCACAATTTAAATATTTTCTAAACTTGCTATCTCTCTCTTCCCCTCTCTCTCTCTCCCCTCTCTCTCTCTCTCTCTATATATATATATATATATTAAATTTTGTATTTATGAAAAATAATACTGTTAAAGATCTGAAAATTATATACACTTTAATTTTTTAAATTTAACATTTAAGATAAAAGTCTTTCAATTAGATATGTTTAAAAGTCTACATTTTATATAACATTCTAAAAAATATATATATACATTTCTGCAACACTATTTAATATGAGAGATAATATTTAAGGAAATTTTTATTGTTCCTCTTAATAAGACTTTAATTGATGTTTTAAAATTCTTCTCAAATATAATTTTAGGTGAATTGCATTTAACTTTTCAATGAACACTTTCAACTCAAGGAAACATCACGGAAATTAGGCAATCAGTAGAAATTAATGAGTCTTTTTCTATTAACTCACATTCTGAATTCAGTTGGAGATCTCAAGCAAAGTTTTCAGATCTCCGATGACCTATTCATATCACTATGGAAGGTAATTAAATTTTTTAACTTTATCTCTTAATTTGAAACGTGGATAGTATTGTAAAATTAACTCTACTGTCCTTTTTAGGATGCCAAAAAATTAGAAGAACTCTTATCATTCTTTGATATTTAACAACATTACTACCAATAATCAAGAAGAAGAAATCAATTAAGCAAATAACAGCTTAATCACCCAAACACCAATATTAGATACTCTCCGTTCAGTCAATATTTCCAATAGTCAACCATATGTTGGATTTACAACAGAAGATCACAACTAAAAAATTGCTTAATACAGATAGATTTGGTCTATATTACAGACGGATTTTTGGTTACTGACGAAATTACCAACGGATTTTATCTCTCTGTAAAAGCTCCGTCGAAAATTATTTACCGACGGATTTTTTCCGTCGGTAAATTACCGACAGATTTTCACCAGTTACCAACCGATTTTTCTTCTGTAAATTTTCTCCTCCATTTTCCCGAGCGTCAAAATTTTCGACGAATTTTTCGTTTGTAACTAGAGACAGATTTCTCTACAGATTTTTTGTCGGTAATTGGCAACAAATTTTCCATCGATAATTAGAACCTTGAAAAACCATTCCAAACTCTGAATACAGACAGAAAATTCGCCTGTAAATTCGTCAGTAAGGTAAAATAATTTTTTTAGATTTTTTCGTTGCAAAATAAACCTGTTTTCATACAAAATAAATATAAATTTAATAAATACAAATTTTTATCTAATTTGTATTCGAATATTTATAATATTTCAAAAAATAAACAAATTTATTGTATTATCAAACTAAAAGAAAAGTACTATAAACAAGCAAGTCAATATAATTCAAAACATAAACAAAGTGTATTGATACATCAACTATAATAATAAGTAACAACCATACATCAAAATATGTTGATACATCAACTATAATTCAAAACATTAACTCAATGTATTGTTCAACTATACTAAATTATGCAAATAACAAGGCCATATAAAAATTCCTCATATGTTTGAAATTTCAGGACGAAAATCTACTAAAAGATCAAGTCATTATTTCATCTCATTACATCTCTGTTTACAGCTTCTACTTTTGTTTTGACACCATGTTCAATCCTTCTAACTTCATCAATATCCTTCTCCATCCTCTTCTTGATAGCTGAAAATGATGTTGCATTTCCGTCAGTGATCATAGAGTATTAAGTTTCAGCCACACATAATGTCCTAATGGAAAAGGCAATATATTTAAAAATTATTGATTTGATGCAATATGAACCATGAATATTTACATAGCCAATATTGATGCAAAAAAAAAATCTCACTTAGGATTATGACCCAATTCGACTCTGATGCTTTCGACTAATATATAGGGGGAGTTTACATTGCAATATACCTTTCATAGCAGATACTTTTGTAACGGCTTTTGATTCTTCATTAGCTTCCTGCAACATTTTCATTTAGTAGCAACTGTAGATGAAACCTAATTTGTGATTTAAAGAAATTCTCAATTCTCATAACTCAAACATGCAATAATGAAAAATATGAAATCTTATTAAGATATTCCAAATCTAAATTAAAATAATGTTATAAAAAATGAACAACTTTCAATAGTGATATGGGAAACAGGGAAAAAATGGAACACAACTTAGGGGATTACCTGAAATTGAAGATGGCATCAAAGGTTGCTATTTTACTACTTCTCAATATGAGTTACCTTCAAAATGTTGAAAAAATTTCAACTTTAGAAATTTCAGAGAAGTAAATACTTCTATGCCTCAATTAAGGTTGGAGTTGAAAGGATGATAACATTAGATTCAGTCAATAGAAATATTTTTGCTGAAAATAGCATCACATAAATCAAGTGTTTTCATATCAGAATTATTGGGCTTCAATTACCTCCTAAAGGAAAATATAGTTTCCATTGCAACATATATAGAAGACAGACATTCATGCTGGTTGCATTAGAAAAACAGGTCAAAATATCTCTTAACAAATATCCTTTGTGGCAATATTACACTAGAAAGCATACCATTTTTCGCTATTGTTGTGATTATTAGACAAGAGGATCAAACCTTACTGCACCCTGTAAGAAGCGTAAACAACGATTAGCTAGAATCAAAGACGAAACGCTAAGAGAAAGGGAAGCGTGAGAAGCATTCCGATTCCCTAGGTGGTAGAAACACTATCATAGTACAGTCCAGTTGCATGGAAGGGGAATATTGAATTTAGGGAATTGGACCAAACAAATTGGAATTAGCAAGGAAATAGAGAAACAAAAAGAAAAGGGAACAGAAAGGAAGGAATGAATCACCTGAAGTTAGCTTGATCTGAAAACAGAAGAAGAAGTGAGAAAGAAGCAAAAAATAAAGGGGATTTTGAGGTTACTAATGATAAAGCTAACAGAGCTCTAAGCAGATCACTAAGCTTATATAAGAAATCCCATACCAAACTCACCTCTTTGGCCTCCATCCTGTCCATCCTGTCACATAATTTATTAAAAAACGGATTTTACAATTTCCAAAACGTACACCTAGACCCTGAAATAGAAATAGATATAAAATAATGTTATTTGAAACATTAGAAATCAATCACAAGTTTAGTAAGAGTCTACCTTGCTAACACCACAAAATCAAGAGTAGGACTTATTTGAAAATTGAGTAAAAATATAGGAACCGCTAGTGTAATTAAACCAAATATTATTCTATCGTATATATGCAGGAGGATTTAAGTAGAGACAAGCTTGCCTTGGTTAGCTTTATCATCAGTAACAAAATTTTCCTTTCTTCTGATGGCTTTATCACCAATAGAAAAATTGCAGGTGATTCATTAGTAAGACATATGGAATAGAAGAATTGCAGCTAACAGAGCTCTAAGCAGATCACTAAGTTCAACCCTTGTAAAGCATAATTCATAATCGTATTCTCTTAGAAGGATTACTATCACACTGCAGCAAGAAGCAGCAGCAAAAGAAAAGAGATAGTGCAGTAAAAGGAAACACTAAAATTAAAAAGCCTTGAGGAAAAAAGTTTCAACAACAAATTTCATTGGTTAGGATACTGATAGTGCGGTTTTCCATGTGCATACTGATCCAAAGTCAATAATTTTGATTTATGCTGGCTTCACAGTGCTACACATGAAACACAATTTCATTCAACCTCAAGATGAAATAGCTAAATTCAAGATTTGACATACCTACTTAGAGAATAGCTTAACAATGTTAAGTGATAATCCTCTAAGAAATACTCCAGAAAGGCAGAATTTCCTTACAACAGTGAGTACAGTAGAAGAACAAAGGAAAATTGTAAAGTAGGGGCCAAATTGTACATAGGACAAATCTGCCAGAAGGGACCAAATTGTAAAGTAGGATAAATGAAAATCAAGCACAGATTGTAAAATTTTTTATAGGTGCTAAGCTTGGAAAACTCAAACTTAAGAAATGGAACTATTTTCATTAGAGTTCATTCTTCATTTCACCCATTTATAAACAATGTCTGATAAAGCTATTAAAACACATTTGGAAGGTCAAAAAAGGCAGGTCATTCAAACAACCAGAGCACATCACAATCGAGTTCACACGCGAGCGCGCACACAAAGACAGTTTCATACAGCAAGATGAGGGTGTTTTGCAATTGGGCATTTTCTCAAACAGATAGTGAACAACCAAGCATTATTTAGAAATAGAAATGGATGCATCAAAGAACAGTCAAAACAAGTCCATCATTAAAAGAATTTACCTGAGGAAACAAAGATGAAGTGTGTTTGGGTCTGAGAAGTGAAAGCTGCAGCATCAGATGTGGTATTAGCTGAATTCAAGATTTGACATATCTGCTTAGAGAATAGCTTAACAATGCTAAGTGATAATCCTCTAAGAAATACTCCAGAAAGACATTCATGCTAAGTGATAATAGGGACAATACCTTTAATTTAGCACAGCTAAAATAGTCGAAGATCAGAATTGATTGCCATGGTAAAAACATATGTATATAAATATGTATGCTTTCTTCTCAAACCCTAAGTAACATACATGGATCCTCAGCAAAATCACACCAAAATCGAGGACATTGAACTCGCTAAGCAACTAAACTTGTGGCTGCATGTGTTGCAAATGGAAATTAAAATTAAGAACTTAATATTATATATATAATACACTTAGAGAAAGTGGAAACCACTTTTACTTACTAATTAAGTTACTAATGTAGTAGTTAAAATTGAAAATAAAATTATAACAAGAACGAACAACCTAGAATAGATATATCATAATTATTGGAACAGATAATAGTACCATTTGATAAATTTCCAGTAGCAACTTGATGAGAATCCTTGCAATAATTATGATAATTTTCTGAGCGATTATCAGTCTGGTCACTATATGGATTGCTGTTATTAGTTTCATCTTCCACTGAAGATGGATTGGGAAGGCTGCTGCAGTTGATTACTGGGCTCTGGCTTCTTTCCGTTGCCGAGCAGTTAGGGGCTTCATCATCACTATGCTCTGTTGAGATATGAACTTCACACATGCCCGACTCCCTCGAGTCATTAGAAACAACTTTGAAAGTGTATTCTATAGCAGGAATAAGATCTCTGACACTGAACCTTCTATTTGGAAGAAGCAAAGTGCAAGTAGGGTCCACTGCGTAGTCCTCATCATCAGCTTTGCGATGCCACAAGGTGAAACCAGAAATATTTTCTCCATGATTTTCATATCCCAAAATAATAGCAAGGGATGTTGCAGTGATGTCTTCAAACCTCACCATGCTTGGAGCAAGCATTTTTACATCTGGAAGTGTCAAGTAAAATTCAATAACAATCTGCTGACACCTTCACTATGCAAAAAAATATCATAGTAATGTTCATCTAAACATAATTTTGGCTAATTGGTGGAGGTAACATAATTACTAAAGGGTAAAAGTAGACGTTATTTACCGTTAGGTGTTAATTGATCAACTTGAGTAGTTAGATTAAGTGATATATGTGAGATCCTTTTCAAAAGTAGTGAACCAAGAGATTCCAGAGCAGATCCACAGAGTTTCTGAACCCCTGGTCCAAATGAAAGCCTATTCACAATCTCCCTACCAATCTTTGCTGGTGAGCTGGTCAATGGACGCACGTCAGGTTCAAGTTTCTTCACTGCTTCATCAACAATTTCATAAAGCTTTTGATACATTTTAGTCCCTTGAAGAAGTCTTTGGCATAAGGAGACACGGTAACAAAGTATGTCCACACGTCTGGTATCCTTTGCCACGGTCAGTTGTTTTCTCATGCACCTAAATTTAAGAAACAACACTAGATGAGATTGACCTTATCCTACAGATTTTCAAAATTTAATTCTTCAAGGAACACAGCATATATACTACATATAATAAAGGAACAAATTTACCATCTGTTGCATTGAATTTATAATAACTACTTCATAATGTTGAGTATAATTCACTGGTCATAAGAGAACATTCAACAATTTCTCAATTTTTTCTCTCTCACACTCAAACAGATCATACCAAGATTCATCGACGAATGGCATTCAATTCAAGTTAAAGAAAATTACAAACAAAATGCCCTGGTTCTAGCTCCTATATTCATATTCTATTCATACTCTGTTGGTCCTTATAGTTTCGCAAAATTTTCAATTAGATCCCTATAATTTCTTTCCTTTTAATTTGATTTCTACACCAATTTTTTTTTCCAATTAGATCCCTCTTGACAATAATTGATTTAATTGTATAGGGACCCAACTAAAACAAAAAAATTGGTGCAGAGGTCCAAATAAAAGGAAAAAAAACATAGAGACCTAATTAAAAAAATTGGTGTAAGGACTCAATTAAAAAGAAAAAAAGTGTAAAGATCTAACTAAAAATTTTGCAAAACTATAAGAAACAACAGAGTAATTAAACCTTTTTAAATAATGCAAAAGAATCAATTCATTATATTGCTTATTCTACAGGTTATCTGGATGTTGGAGATCCAGAATATCAATGCGAGTATTGTGGTTCTAAATTTTGGTACAAAGAACGGATGGATAAACATTACAATTCCAGAAATCCAAGATTTAGTTTATGTTGTCGTCAAGGAAAGGTAGAATTACCAATGTTACAGCAACCACCTCAAATACTTGAAGATCTCTATTTTAGCACCAGTGCAAAAGCCACTCATTTTCAGAACAACACCCGCACATATAATAGTATGTTTGCCTTCACTTTCTTTGGTGGAAAAATACATAAATCTCGAAGCAATAGTCACGGGCCACCAACGTTTATTCTACATGGACAAAATTATCATCTAATGGGAAGTTTATTTCCAGCGGAAGGAAGTACTACAAAATTTGCTCAACTTTACATATATGACACACAAAATGAGATAAGCAACCGGACCTCTGTTGTCAAGTACTAAAAATCTAATTTAAACAAATTTGTTTTCGTATATTTTAATCCTTTATTGCAATCCCTTATTTACTTTTAATGCATAATTTTGGTTTTACAGTTTTGGAAACAACACTGATAAATGGAACGTAGAAATAGTGTCTGACATTATAAAGATGCTCGATACACATAATGTGCTTGCAAAAACATTTCGCATGGTGCAGGAGGTATTTAGAACTAATCCGTCTACTGATGTGCGCCTTCTACTTATTGGAAAGAGAGGAAAAGATGGAAGACGATACAACTTGCCATCAATTGATGAAATAGCAGGTTTGGTTGTGGGAGACTTTGATGCAAATAGACAAGAGAGAGATATCATTATTGAAACTAAATCAGGAGAACTTCAAAGAATATCAGAACTAAATCCATCATACTTGAGATTACAATACCCTTTATTATTTTCGTACGGGAAAGATGGATGGAGAGAAAAAATTCTCTTGAATCATATAAAACCAAATGCTAACAATGAAGAGTCATTTGTTAGCATGAGAGATTTTTTTGCATTTAGAATTCAACACAAACCTTGGCGTGAAGGTGTTTTGTTATATTCTAAAAGACTCTTTCAACAATTCTCGGTTGATGCGTTTTCAATGATTGAAGCTGCCAGACTAAAATATGTATACTCAAAACAAAAGCAGTACAGAGCTGAAATTTATAAAGGCTTAAAAGATGCAGTGCTTAATGGTGAAACTGAAGCCTCTTCACTGGGAAAACGCATCATACTACCAGCAACGTTCACATGAGGTCTACGATATATGATTCAAAACTACCAAGATACGATGGCTATATGTAGGTCACTTGGGTACCCGGACTTATTTATAACAGTTACTTGTAATCCTCAATGGGAAGAAATTAAACAGTATTGCAAGGAAAATAACCTTAGACCAGAAGATAGACCTGATGTTGTATGTAGACTATTCAAAGCTAAATTGGATAAGATCATTAAAGACATAGACAAGAACAGACTATTTGGCGTGGCTATGGTAGGTAAATCGCTGACCTTTATATTTACCAAGAGTATTTATACTTATATTATACATCTCTCTATTTATAAGAACAATATTTTTTTTTTTTTTACAATCATATATACTATTGAATTCCAGAAGCACGGATTACCGCATGCACATATATTATTGTTTCTTGTGCAAAGACATAACTATCCTACTCCTGAGGACATTAACACCATCATATCAGCTGAAATTCCAGATCCAGTGCTAGATGTAGAATACTATAAAGAAATTAATAAGAATTTAATGATGCATGGGTCATGCTGAACTGCACGAAAAAACTCACCTTGCATGGAAAATGGACAATGCATTCGTCACTTCCCTAAAAAATTTGTTGAACATACCACCATTGATCAGAATGGGTATCTAGTTTACAAACGGCGAAATGATGGTCGCACTATTGAGATATCTAGAATTCAGTTGGATAATTGATATGTTGTTCCTCACAATAAGTTCTTATTGTTAAAATATCGTGCTCATATAAATGTTGAGTGGTGCAATCAATCCAGATAAGTCAAATATCTCTTCAAATATGTCAACAAGGGAAGTGACCGGGTTACAACATCTTTTTATTCAAATTTAGAAGCTGAGAATACAAACTGTGCCGTTGATGAGATCAAAATATTTTATGATTGTCGGTACATTTCACCCTGTGAATCTGCATGGAGAATCTTTGCATATGATATATACTATAGAAAGCCATCTGTTGAAAGATTAAGTTTTCACTTGCCTGATGAACAGATCGTCATATTTGAAGATAGAGACACACTAACAGAGATAGTTCAAAAGACAACTGTTAAAGAATCGATGTTTATAGCATGGTTCAGAGCTAATAGAAAATACAATGAAGCCAGACAATTAACTTATACTGATTTTCCAAGAAAATTTGTGTGGAAAAGCCAACTTCGAGTATGGGAACCACGAAAAGCCGGCACTATCATTGGAAGATTATTCTTTGTACCACCATCATCCGGTGAATTATACTACTTGAGAATGCTATTGAATATTGTAAGGGGACCAAGAAGTTTCAAGGATCTAAGAACCTACAACAATATTATTTACTCTTCGTATAGAGATGCATGTTATGCACGCATGAGGTTTATTAGACGATGAACAGGAATATGTTGATGAAATTAAAGAAGCAAGTTATTGGGGTTTAGGTCAATATTTACGGAAACTCTTTGCAACCCTATTATGGTCAAACTCAATGATACGACCAGAAGTCGTTTGGGAGAAATGCTGGACACTATTTTCAGATGGAATTTTGCATAATCATATAAATTAATATGTTTAACTTACCAGGTATATTTCAATATTAAAGTCTATATAAACATATACACTATCTTTGTTTGCATGCTGTTAAAAAAACTATATTTATAAATACAATAACTAATTTATATTTAAAAAATACATATTAAATGGATTAATTTAATTTCTGCTTATATTTTTTTATTCATTTTTTAGATCTGGTCATGTCAGATGAGGAGTTATTACAACTAACTCTCATTGAAATTGAGGAAATACTTAAAAGCAATGGAAAGTCACTTTAAGAATTCCCAACAATGCCATATATCTAAATATAGATAAATTAATCTCAGAAGACAAGATGTTCTACACAACAAATTAATATTAGATGAACTTAACTATGACCGTATTTTGTTAGCTGAACAGCACAAACAATACTTATCTCAAATGACAACAGAACAACGAAACGTGTACGACCAAGTTATTGAAGCTACAAATTTAGATAATGGTCGTTTTTTCTTTCTATATGGATACGGAGGTACTGGAAAAACATTTCTTTGGAGAACACTCTCAGCTGTTCTTAGATCTAAAGGTGAAATAGTTTTAACTGTAGCTTCAAGTGGAATAGCATCTTTTTTGTTACTAGGAGGGAGAACTACTCATTCAAGATTTTGCAATTCTTCTTATTCCTGACGAATTTTCTACTTGCAACATTAAACAAGGCAGTCCGTTAGCAGAATCAATTTCAAGAACAAAACTCCTTATTTGGAATGAAGCACCAATGATGAATAAGTTTTGTTTTGAAGCACTTGACCGAACAATGAGAGACTTACTTCGGCATACAAATGAATCAAGCTTAATCTTGCCGTTTGGAGGAAAAATAGTTGTTTTTTGGTGGAGCTTTTAGACAAATTTTTCTAGTTATTACAAAAGGATCTAGGCAGGATATTGTTAGTGCATCTATAAATTCTTCTTACCTATGGCGTAACTGTCAAATTTTAAATTTGACCCAAAACATGCAACTAAAGTCTTCAAATGAAAGACAAAGCACTGAGGAAACAAAAAGATTTGCAAAATGGATCCTTTATCTTGGAAATGGGAAGCTTGGAAATTCCGATGATGGGAGCAATTTAGTTTTCATACCGTCTAAACTATTAATCAATATTCTTGGCGATCCAGTTGAGACAATTGTTTAGGCTCAATACAGTGACTATCTAAAGGATTGTCAAAATTCATATCACCTGCAAAGTAGAGCAATTTTAGCCCCAGCTATTAACAGTGTTGAAGAGATTAATGATTACATGCTATCTTTGAATAAGAATGAATTGAAAACATATCTGAGCTCATATTCACCTTGCTTTAAAAAAGAAACTGATGACACAGTTGCTTGCGTACATACACCAAAATTTTTGGCAACAATAAAATCCTCTGGGTTGCCAAATCACGAACTGTCATTTAAAGAAGGTTGTCTAGTTATGCTAATTCGAAATATTGATCATTCTGCTGGACTTTGTAATGGAATTAGACTAATTGTCACGAGACTTGGAAATAAGATTATTGAAGCCAAAATTTTATTGGGAAACAATCAAGGTGAAAAGGTCTTCATTCCTAGAATGACATTAACTCCATTAGATGTAAAGTTACCTTTCAAGTTTCAATGTAGACAATTTTCTCTGATTTTGTCATATGCAATGACCTTAAATAAAAGTCAAGGGCAGTCTCTAAATCATGTTGACTTATTTCTGAAACAACCAGTTTTTACACATGAACAACTTTATGTCATAATTTTATAGGTCACGGCCAAAGATGGACTCAAGATTGTAATATCTCATGATAATTCTAACAATTTTACTGCAACAGAAAATGTCGTTTACCTTGAAGTTTTCAGAAATATTTAAATCTCCACTAATAGTCAAAAGGTAACGTGTCTTCGAATATTAGATACTAATTTATCTTCAATAATGCATTTAACATTTGCTTATTTAAAAAATATGATATATTACCATTTTTTACTAATGATAATTTTTTATTTATGATGAAAATATGACCTAAGACTATGTGTAATTATAATAATTTTATACTGATTTGGTTGATTTATTTTTTAAAAACCAATGCCAATGCTGAATGTGAGTATTTAATAACTTTTGTTATGCATAATACTTTTAGATATGGCATAAGGTAGCATTCTTGTATCTCTTTTTATCAATCAATTCATCTGTTTGACCTCACAATTGATTTAGAAAATAATTACTTTATTATTTGTTGCTGTTAATTTGAAATTTTTATGAGATTTTTCTCAAGAGAATCACTTAAAACTCTTAAGGAGTGGTTAAGTTTCTAATAACTACAGTAATGATGAAGAACGAATTTTTTTTATAAGGAGAAATATTAATAATATGAATAGAAAGTTATTATACATATGAAATAGAGTATAGAGAGATTCCTTTATACAGATTATATGTAGTCTCAATTAGGTAGATATCAGAAACAAGAAAGCCCTCTATATTAAAATAGGAGATGGCAGCAGGGAAGGAAAGGAAATATGACATGCTTAATGGGAAAGGATTGTGGTTAAAATAAGAGCTGTGCAGCTGCCCTTGCAATGAGATTTACAAATCATGGACACCCCACTACTGTGGTCTCAACTGACCTTGCTCTCTTCTTAAGCATACTATTAAGTTGAATTATTAGTGATTCATTATTTATTATAAAATTATTACACATCAATAGTCACTCTTGCTTTTTGCCCCCTCCCTTTTCAATCAGCGGCAGAATTTTTTTATATATTTTTATCAACTTTGTTTAGTACTCATGAAGATTTGTTTTGAAATATTCTTAAATATTGTAAAGTCACATATTGATTTAACGTATATTTTCTAGAATATTACCTCAACTTCGATATAATTTAATTTTTTCAAGGAGTGAGGAACAATTGCCACTGTCCGTGTTGAACAAGGAATCATAAAACTTGGTGAAAAAATTAAGGCTTTTAGACTCATGAAGGACTGAAGATATGTTTACTGAGGCTTTTCTTGGAGTTTGAGTTTCTTTTAAATTTAATGCATTGCTTTTAATTAAAATGTTAATTGTAGACATTTAGTTGCACCTGCAAATTGTGGTCATTGTTGCATTTCATGTATAGCTATGAGTTATGACCTATGGTTAATAGTACTTTGCAAACTTTTGATGCTTTTCACTTGCAATGTTGGTATGCAAATGTGTCATGATTTCTGTAGTTAAGATAGCAAATTTTTAAATTGTGAATTAGATTCTATTTTTTAGTATTCTTGAACCAATACAAGACTCATTATCTGAAACTCTACGCATGTTTGAGTTAATATTCTCCATTTGATTCTGAGATGAGATGTTACTTTTATTAGATGAATTTATGAAATTCAAAAAAGGCACCTAAACCTGCACACAAAATTATTTAAATTTTGAGTATTTATCAAATTATGAATTTCAAAACAGAAAATTGATTGATCGATAAACATGTGTATCTCACATAAAATGCTAGTTTCGAGGCAATATTTACCAATTGAACTGATGAAGCATATAATTCAATTTTAATGAGTATTTGTTTTGATCATAATGAAAAAAAAAAGGAAAAAGACAAGAGCAAAAAATAATTATTTAATTTTAGCTCCATTTTATATTTTAATATCTTGTTAATGCATGCTCATTTTTATTCTTCAGGATACTACAGTTGACATTCTAAAAGCAAGATGTAATTTATAGGGTTAGTTGTACATTAAAAATTCATAGTTGTTGTCTTATGTACATGTTAAAATAGTTGAAACAACTTACTTAATCTGAGGTTTAATTGTTGCATTATTATTCAATTCTGTTTATCAATGATTAGTAATTTTACTGATATAAAAACACTGTAATTGAAGTGCTTTTTAGTGGGCAGATTTCATACTTTGCAAACTCAATTATCAATGCAATTAAAATACAAAATTAAATTGTCAAAAGTTGAACAGCTATAAAATTAAATTCTTACAATAAAAATTATATTAGATAATCAAACGTTGAAAAACATTCAACAAAAGTATTTTATATTTATATTTACCAAGTGAAATGTTATCATAAATTTTTTCAATTGTATAAAATTAATAGTTAGATTATTTAAAAATATAATGCTAATTTAGTACATAAATCAATAATACGTAAATATCTATGGTTAAAAACATAATTTATAATTTAAAATTAACAAATTTATGAAAAAAGTTGTCTCTCACCCGCGTATATGCGCGGGTTTTTGCTAGTAAAAAATTAATAAGTGGGTAGTGTAATTCAACGAGAGAATACACAGTAATACCACTAAGATAACTCTTTAGTGCACTCTTTCATATTTTTTTGTCCTACTTATAATAATTAATAATAAAAAATCATATTTTATTCTCTCAATTATTAAAAAAAGATCTCGTTAGGGAGATAATAGACTATTTGTACAATATGTACAATGGCCTATTGAGTTATAAAATAAACATCATTCATACTATTATATTGAGTTACAAAATGAACATCCTCCATACTATCTAGAATAACTATCCGAGTACTAGGGATAATAAATATCTTCCCGTCGAATCTAGCGCTCTAATATTATATTATGATACCACTCATCTTAAAAACTTCAGTTGATAGAAAAAGATAACACTAATAATTATATCTCTAATATTTCATAAACCTCCATTATATACATTGTATAAATATTTCATTAACTCCTCGTACTTTCCTTTTAAAAAATTGAGAGAATCTATTTCGCCAAGATACCAGCGCCCATTAATTACAAACAATCTCCAACATTAGTCATTAGCTATTCTAAAATCTAAACTTATTCATTAACTTTTTTTAACGTTCTGCTATTTGTTGCTTATGTCACCAATTTTTTGGTTGATAGTTGATGACAACTTTTTTATTTTTTAATATAATAAAAATAATTTTTAAGAAATGAAAATTATAGGTTCTTAAAAGTTTTTTTATACTTTTATTGTTAAGTGATTCTATTTTTCACGAAAATTTCCTTTTGAACCATGTTAAGAACGGCAAATTTTTTCTGGATATTATAAAATGAAAAGGATAATACGTTAATGTTATATTAATTTAATGTAATGTACTGATATAAGAGTTATTAATATCACAAAAAATCGTGACTAACGATTTTAGAAAGGAATAAAATATATATTAAAATAAGATTAACAATTTGAAATAAGACCAAAAAATTTTTGAAATCACTGTCACTATAAAATTTATAAATTGATTCCAGTTGTTCATCAATGATCAAATACTTCCTGAATTTTTTTCACCTTCTTTCTCTTCAGAGATAATTATTAATGATTTCTTTTAAATTGAAGTTATCGATTTCTTTAGACACTGTTATGAATTTTATATATGCGCATTACACATTCAAAATCTCATTTTCACGTATTACACAAATCTAATTGGTATATCAAAAATAAAAAACGGTTAAAAACTTGAAACTAATTTGATTTAGTTAAAAGCTAAGGAGCTTTTTTTAAGACATAGCGGCGGCCAAATGCAGGGACAAAATAGCCAAATAAACTTTTAATATCATCAAGAAATTTTATTAAAAATTTCTAAAATAAATGCGTGTTTACAAAATGACAGATTTTTTTTAAGGAAAATGATAACTCTAAGTTGAGCTGTCTAGAATAAAGAGAAGGATTGATAATTTTATAAAAAATAAGTGTAATAACTCGTGCTATATACGTGATAAAATTAAAATTATAATTTTAAATTATTTTATTAAAATTAATTCAAATTGTAATAATTTAAATAATAAATAAATAATATGATGTATATTGTTCGTGTTTTTTTTAAATATAATATTAAATATATTAACTCAAATGTAACTATTAAAGGTATAAAAATTATGTTTGAATTATGAATTCTTTAAATGAAATTTTTCTATTTAAAATATTTAAATTATGATTCCAATCATAAATTACAATTATGATTTAAATTTTTTTTGATATAATATTACATTTTTTTCTCCATTTTATTATTAATATATTGATATTGCAAGTCTAAATTACAGTATTTTACTGAATCTTGACTGAAAAAAAAATAGTTACGTGTTTCTATCATTTAATTTAGTTAATATACCATGTGCTAACACTAACGGTATTTTAAAAAAAATATTGATAAAAATAGATATAATATAATTACAAATATAATATAAATAAATAAAATATATAAATAAATACAAAACAAATATGTTTTCTAAAATTTTTGTTAAATTTTATAAATTAGAGAATAAATTATGTATTCGGTTGCTCGATGATCACATAAATAATCAAGTAATTGGATTATAAATTGATATTATAATGTACATTTTTTTTCTCATTTTTAAATGAAAGCGAAAATTAAGAGAATTAGTTATCTTCTAAATCTCGTCCAAAACTTAAATTCAGAAAATTATCTGATAAAAGACGAAAAACAGCATGTGAAATAAATTTCAAGAATCATAATGAAAAATTTTTAACTGCTTAGAATGCTAATTTGAACACTTATTACTTGATAAGTTTCGGACTATATCTTATCTTCAATATAGATTTTATTCGTGTAAAGATGGAAGTTGACACAAAAGTAGCTGGATCTATATGTCTTCAAGAGTCAACCAATTAATATTCATTTCTCGAATCCTTTAGTCTCTACCATTCAGAATCGTTATAGCATTGGACAGTTAGAACTACTTTCCCCATAAATTTAAAAAATTTAAAAAATTAAGTGGTTGTTTGTACGTTATTATTTTGATAAAAAAGATTTTTTTAATAAAAAATTTTTTTTTTTTATTTTTTAACGTGTTTAACAAATTTCTAAGTTTGGTTTGGGTGAGTTTCTAAAAAAAATTTTTGACTTATTTTTTTAGAAGATCTTATGTAAAAGTAAAAGTAATTTTATATTTGGATATTTCATATAAAAAGATCTTTTTATCTATCAATTATGTTTGGGTATAATAATATAAAGTAATTTTTTGTTTATTTATTACATGAAAAATATCTTTTTTTAAAAGAAAAAAGGTCTTTTAAAAAAAGATGTAAATTATAACTTCTCAAAAAAGATATTTTTCTGATTTTTCTACAACTTTTACTTTTACTACTAGAAATTTGCTAAACACAAAAAAAAAATAAAAAAGGACATTTTCTCATTAAAAAAAGATTTTTTTTTTCAAAATAATGACGTCCAAATAAGCACCTAGTAGTAAAAGTAAAAGCATTATAAAAATAAAAAATATCTTTTTTGAAAAGATGTAATTTACATCTTTTTTTAAAACATCCTTTTTCCTTAAAAAAATGTTTTTCATATAATAAATAGACAAAAAAGTACTTTTGTATTATTATACCCAAACATAATTGATAAATAAAAATATATTTTTACATGAGATATCCAAACATAAAATTACTTTTACTTTTTCATAAAATCTTTTAAAAAAAGATAACTCAAAAAAAAAATATTTTCTTAAAAACTCACCTAAACAAACTCTAATTTTATATGGCATAATTTATAATATAATTGTGATATGTTTTTTTTTTCTACCTCCTTATATTTCTCTTAATTTCTCTGCTAGTTTGGTTGAAATCATATTTTTTAAAATAATGAATATGTAATCTATATTTTTTTTAGATATTTCTACCCCATTATTTTAAAAAAAATGATAATACTACTCTTATTTTTTATATCACTCCATATATGAATATTTTACCTTTATAATTGAATAAATTTACAAAAAAAAAAAAATAACATTAAAGTAACAATATCCAATTATCCATTTCCTCTTCAAAAGCCGGAAAAAGAGTTTGTATTCTCCATCAACGAACAAACCAATAAGCTAAGGGGTGGTGGACTTAATTAGACGATCAAAACAATTTCTTTAACTTCTTCTGTAAAATTTTATAACAATAATTTGCAATTGACGTTCATAAATAAAACGACTAATTAATACTTCTAATTATTATAGTCTTTGGTGCATATTTAATTAGTTATTATGAAATTAATTATGTTGGACGAGATTATTTCAATAGCGTTATTGAGATATTATATTATAAAATATAAAATTATTTGTATATGAGTGAACTAATAATTTAATTTTTGTCCATTTTTTAGAATAATATGATTCCTTAAAACAAAAATAATTTACTTGAATTTCTGTTCTTTATTTTTGTGACATAACACTAGTTTCTCTAGGTATTTTTTTATCAACTTTAAATAAAAAATATTGACGTATACAATAATTTAGTCTCTAAATTTAAATTAGTTAGAGGTTTATTTATTCTTATTCTTCAAATAATATCTTTTTTAAATTATTTTTTATTCATTATATTAATATTTTTTTTTCAATAAACTATTAAAATATATATATATATATATATATTGTATAACAAGGACAAACTAATTAATATATTATTCAAATTTAAAAATATTATTTATTATAAAACTAAATAAATAATTCTCAAATATAATTTTTAAATATATAAATAATAAATATTAATAATAATAACCCTATGATATACCATCTAGATAATTTTTACAATAAAGTAAAAATTAATGAATCATTATTTGATATAAAGTAAAATTTTTTAGAAATAAATTATTATTTGTATCCATGAAAAATACGATCATTGACAAATATACCCATCAAATAAAAAATTAACGTTGTACCCATAAAAAATTAGACTCGGTGTGACAAAAATATCAAAATTCTATTTTTTGTTAATTTTTTAATAAAATTTTCAAATTACCCTCCTTTATCTTCAACCCCCTCTCTCTCTCTTTAACAATGGCACCTATTGTTCCTCACTCGTTCACTGAGTCAACTCAGCCAATCGTCACTTACACAGCTTTAACTCTATACTTCGACTTTCCCTTCTCCACCATCCACACCTCCGCACTCTTCACTCTCCAAACCCCCCACTCCGACCCCTTCTTTCTCGACACTCGTTCTCTCACCATCCGTTCTGTCCTTCACGCCGACGAAGCCATCCCCTTCTCCCTTTCCACCACCTCTGACCCCATCAAGAACACTCTCCTCAGATCACTCTTACGCATTTTAACCACTCTTCTTGTGTTCTCACCTTCTCCACCTCCCCTTCCTCTTCCACACTCCAATGGCTCTTTCCTCCAGAAATCTGCAACAAAATTCACCATTACATCTACACTCAATGCCAAGCTATCTATGTACACTCTATCTTCCCCTCCTACGACACTCCTGTCTGAAAGATTTACTGCTCTGCCATCCTCAACATCCTTTTTGAACTCTCCGCAGTCATGATTGCTAACCACGTGACGACAACACCGCTGTCTTCGTCTCGTTGAACTTGAACTGGTACAACCAAAACCGTGTGGTAGAGAAGTTTGTGATGGAATAGCTGATGCCTCGTTACCTCTTTGCCTTCGCAGTTGGGACCTAAGACTAGGGCTTACGCGGAGGAGGGTTCGACGGTACTAGACTCAATGACGAATGAGTTCGAGGGATCAGAGGATAGAATTGGAGAAGGAGACAAGTTCTTCGAAAAATACAATCGAAAAAGGTTTGATTTTTTGGTGCTACCGCCAAATTTTTCTTATAACAGAATGAAGAATCCAAAGATGGTGTTCTTAACTCTGATTGTGATCAAAGGAGATAACAACCGTGTTTAGGTTGTGACTCATGAACTTGCTCACATTTAAACTGGTAATTTTATCACTAACAAAACCAACGAATATTTCTGACTCAATAAGGGTTTTATTACATATGCTGAGAGGAGGATTGTGAAGGCTGTGCAAGGAGAGAAAAGAAATATAGAGAGAAAAGGGAGGGAGGGTTGAAGGTAAAGGGAGGGTAATTTAGGAATTTTATTAAAAAGTCAATAAAAAAATAGAATTTGGATATTTTTGTCATACGGAGTTTATCTTTTATGGGTACAACGTTAATTTTTTTGTTTGATGGATACATTTGTGAACGTTCGAATACAAATGATAATTTTTTCAATTTTTTTAAGTAATAATAAATTTAATTTTTTATCTCTTTAAACTAAATTATAATAATTCTATTAATAATACATATTGTCATAAGACTACAGATAAAGAATAATGTGGATTAATTAAAATTTTACGTATATTAAAATTCAATTAAATCTACATATGTTTTACTCAAAATTAATTAATATTTTGAGTAAAATATATGTAAATTTAATTAAATTTTAGTATACGTAAATTTTAATTAATCTACATTATTTTTGTATTGATAAATCTTTATCGATTTGTAACTTCATGACAATATGTATTATTAATAGATTAATAATATTATTGATGTTTTGAGTTTGTTGAGTTTATATATGTAAAAATTATATTTGAGAATTATTTATTTAGTTTCATAATAAATAATATTCTTAAATTTAAATAATTTATTAATCAATTTGTACTTTTATTATACCATATATTTAGTAATTTATTAAAAAAATTATTAATATAATGAATAAAAAAATCTGAAAAAGATATTGTTTAAAGGATAAGGATAAATAAACTTCTAACCAATTTAAATTTAGAAATAATTAGGTCCCAGTCTATTTCTGAACCTGACACGTCAGCGTTTTCCATTATGAGTTGGCAGAAAAATACCCAAAGAAATCGCGTTGTGTCATGAAAGTAGAGGATAGAGACCGAAATAGATCGTTTTTATCTTAATAGACCGCGTTGTCATTCTGAAAAATAAATAGAGACCAAATTGGTAGTTCACTCTTCGTATATAGTTAATTAGGAGTTGTAGTTTAAGGTTAAATATAATTTTGGTTCCTAAGGTATAGGTCGAAAATTTGTCCCTAACCTTTTTTGCATATAAAATCGTCTCTAAAGTTTAACTTAGTTTTAAAATCGTTTTTAGCTTAAGGACTACAAGTTTACAACTTTATGGAGGTGACGATGGAAGTGGAGACAAATGCATATCGTAGACAGCTTATTCTTCTTCTTCCGTTTTCCCTTCTTCTGACCCTTCTCCCTTCCCTTCGTAGGAAAAAACCACTCTTCTTTTCTCTTTTTTTATTTTATAATTTTTTTTAATTATGAGTAACTTAATCCAAAATTTTAATACTTAAATAAAAAGACAATTTTAAGAGTTAGTTTAAAATCGTAAGGACAATTTTGTATAAGAAAAAGATTAAGAACAAAAAAATATTTTATCCATATTTTAAAGATAAAAATTATACTTAATCCTGTAATTTATCTTGTGATTTGATTCATTTATCCCGCTAAAAAAATTTATACGACATTAAATTTAAATTTGCAGGAAAAAAAAGTTTGTCTATTATGCATGTCTGATCCTTAGATTTTAGTAGTGCAAGATACACTAAATTAAATATATATTATTTGTTGTTTAGAATATTCATGAATTATTACGAATTTTATTGAATTTTGCAAGAATGTCACTTCTTGTTTTTTAATTTAGAATACTTTTTGTTGTTGAAATTCAATATGTTGAGCGAAACATTGAATTGTCGAGTTGTTATTTTCATCTTATCTTTTGTCATTCATCTATTCTTTTTAGTTTAATCCAGGTTAAACCGAAAATTTTCGATTTAAATTCTAAAAAAAACACCTTACTTCTACTCAAATTTCAGTTTATACAATTTTAATTTGTTTTATTTTAAAAAATTATTTCTGGTGAGTTAAGAAAGACGCGTACACTTTGTGACTGCACATTTAAGCAAACATACCCATTTAATTTGTCACCCGGCCCCTAATCATAGTCTAGTAGTTAAGGATTATTTGTAAGCAATTTTCATCGACTGTTAGATTTAATTCTCCACTGACAATTTTGTATATCTTTTAATTCCTGTTAGTTATTTATTTTTGGCTTTGGTTAGGGGAAAATAAATTTAAATTTTTATTTTGAAAACAAAAGTAAAAACAGAAACAGAAACTTTCCGGTTAACAAAAGAAAAATAATGTTTTTCAAAGAAGAAAGAATATTTCTAATTTTCATGTAATTCCAAAATAAAATTTGAAATCTTTTAAAAAAGGGTTAACGAATTTAAGAAGAACTACTTTATTTGATTTAAAAACGTAAAAAACATTAAATCTAGTTATTTTAAAATTTTATTTACTTTCTTAATTAAAAAATAATATAATGAAATATCTTATAAAAGGAGATTTTTATATCAATTAAAATATTGTTTAATTCATATAATTAATTATAAAAGATATGCTAGGATTTAGTCTAAAAATCAATCAAGTTAATTTTGGAAAGAATTAATGGTGGGTGGAAGTAGCATTGAATGTGAGGTAGCCCTAGCTTTGATCCAAAGTGTGTGATTGCTCTCTTTGATCCCCGTATTCCTTCCATATTTCACAGTCACCTTTTTTTCAACTCAAATTTATAAGTTTTCCACTCTTATTCTTTTCCATTCCAATCTGTTACAACAATATCACCATTCTCTCTGGTTTCTGTTAATTAAATCCAAACTTGTTCACTGCACTCTCTACTCTTCACTCTTTTTTCTGCTATGGCCGCCAACAACAATCCGCATTCTCTCACTGATCAGAATGCGAATTCTATGCTTCCGCCTATTCTTGATCATCAATTCTCCACTACCCCTGCTCTTAGGCTTCTGGTCGTTGATCATGATCCTGAACACTTAAGACTTATTCAAGATATCGCTTTTCAATGCAACTATCAAGGTAACAAGGTTTCTTTATTTATAAACAATTCAAGTTTTGATTTTTCATGATAAAAAAGTAATCTTTATGCTATACACAAATAAATGCAGTGACCACATGCTTCGAGGGTTCTCATGCTTTGAATCTTCTTCGGGAGAGCAGTGGGTGCTTCGATGTGGTACTATGTGATGTTCATATGCCAGGGATAATGGATGATGGTTCTCGGTTACTTGACCATGTTCTCCAAGAATTCAATATTCCTGTCGTAAGTAAGTAACTTTGACTACCGGCCTTGTTGGAATGATCAATTATTGATGATTAGGGATATTAATTAATCATGATTATGGTGTTGTTGTTGTTGCAGTGATGTGTGCAACAGATGATGAGTCATCAAGTGCAGTGATGGAGGGTATGAAAAAGAAAGGGGCTTGTTATAATTTAGTTAAACCTCTTAGCGAGCAAGATTTGAGGAACATGTGGCAGAATGTGGTGGAGAAAACCCAGAAAGAAGTTTGCTATGATGATGATGAAAGCAAAGGAACAGTTAATAGAAGGAAGAGGAGCTTATCAACGGAAAGAGACGATCATGATCATGATGTTCAGTCCAACACTCCTAACAAGAAGCCACGTTTTATTTGGACCCCAGAAAGGCATCAAATGTTCGTCGATGCTGTACTCCAACTAGGGATTGATAGTACGACCATTCTTTTTTCTTCTTCTTCTTCTTCCTTTTAATTCACGTGCGTGGGTGTTTACTTATGAATGCAAGTTTCAATTTTTCAGAAGCTGTGCCAAAGAAAATTCTAGAATTGATGGATATCCCTGACTTGACACGGGAAAATGTAGCAAGCCATCTCCAGGTATGTTACTAATGCAAATAATAAACTTGCATTGTGTATGTTACATGATTTATTTGAACCCTAATTTATTTGAACACTGTAATTATTCTGTTGTTATTGGTTTGAAGAAATATCGGATGCATCTTAAGCAGAAGAGTGAGGAGACTATGCAAACAAATATTATTGGGAAGCTAAATGTTAATAGAGAAGCTAATAAGCAACTTTGTGCACCATTGAGGGTTCAAGCTACAACCAACGTTCCTCAAATTCCACAAACACTGCCTCTTCATCACCAATATTATTCTTCATTATCTGTGCCAACTGTTAGTGCTGCACCTCATGCTTTGAAATTCCCTAATAGTAACTCCTTTGGTCTCATCAACAACAATGGCATTGTTGGAAGTAACATGGCACTTAATCATCAGAATAATGACTATGGTCGTTATATTACTATGAACCTGAACCTAATGCAACAGCAACAGCACCAACAGCTACAGTCACCGGTGCAAAATCACTACCATCATCGTAATCAAAGTCATTATTATCCAATGATGGCTCCTCAATCCGGTGATGGAGCTGCTTTTCAAGGGGTAACGAGGGGAGGTAGTGGTGGCTGTAGGAGTGATCCTCTTGTTGAATACAATACATTTTCTTCATCATCATCAGCATCACTTGATCATTATCATCATCAAATGAATAATAATTCAGTCAGCGGAAGTGGCAGCATTGCTGAGATTCTGAATGATGGCTATATATCATCATCAGCACCACCCTCATCATCATCGTCCCTTTCTCCAACAGGATTCTTCTCAAGAACTCACCACCAGCACAATCATCAGCAGCTTCCAGCCGGGGACCTTGACGACAATTTTTGGGACGGCCTATATACTCTTTGAAAAATAACAAACAGTAATGTCGCACTTTTATGCTAATTAAGAAAAAACATTATCAAACCAAGTACATTGAGATGTTCTAGATAATTTGTATCTAATAGAGAATAATTGTTTAAATATTTTTGATATAGATCTCATTTAAGATAAAATCTTTTGACATTTGGGTGATGCTTTAAAATCATTTTTAGAATTTCATTTAAAAAAATTAAGATCAAATTTATTAGATGTGATCATTGAATTTTTATAAATTGTATGGGATTACTTTTTTCTTGATTATTAAAGTAATGAAACTATTATCAATAGATGTCAATTTTATAAAAAATATATTATTTTTTCTTCTTGAACAGTCTTTCTCTTAAAAAAAACCATCAATTCTTTAAATTTTTTTTATCATTATAGTTGTAGAAAGTTCAGAATATATATAATGTTAAATAGGTAAAGAAAAATTATAATTACAACAATAAATCTTAAAAATTATAATGTATACTTACTAAGATTTGAATTTTTTGTACTAGTAAAAAATTCCTTTTAATAAAATAAACTAAATTGAGTAAAAAATCCATTACTAGAACATGCCAACTAACTGAAGTCTAAAACCATTATGCTGAAATAACCAGGCCAAAGCCATTATACTGAATTTAAGATAAAAAAAAAAAAAAAACTATGTGATTGGGTTATGTGAGTATCGAACTGACTTGCATAGAAGAATTGCAGCAGCTGTAGCTATTTCACAAGTTCCCACTCTATATGGTTCTTCTTCAACATCCATTGATTCCTTACTTGATGGTTATCAAGGACAAGTTTTCATGGATAATAATCACATATTATAACTTTGGTTTATATCAAGGTAAATCACAAGTACTTATCAACCTTGAGGTTTAATTTTGATTGAGAAAATGGATTCAACCCCAATTATTCTTTTTTTCATATATGTTGTCTTCACATATTAGGGTTAGTTTGGATATAAGCTGTCTTTATATATTAAAATTAGTTTAGATTAACTCTGGAAAGAAAGAAAGAACTTAAATTTTTTATTTTTTAAAAAAGTTTTTTTTAATAAAAAAACTATTTTATATTTAGATAAACTTTTTTAAAAAAATTTAAATATAAAAAGTATTTTTAGTTTTATTTAGATAAACAAAAAAAATATTTTTTATTTAAATTATAGAAAAGAACAAGATGAAAACACAAAATTTATTATTAATAACTACATCTCTTTTATATGTTTCAACTCCGATCCTAATACATGCCATTAACATATCTCTAAAATTTAAAATACTATACAATCTTTTTTAGTAGTCTAATATTTCTATCAATGCAACTAAATATCCATTAAATTCTTCTATTTTTCAGCTATGTTTTTTACAAAAATTTCAAATATATACTTACAAAGTTACAATAACTGCATCTAAATTTAATGCTTTTTTTTTTCTTAAATTTAATTTTGATAAACTGTAGTATAAAATCATTAGTGTAAAACTATTTTATACATACATCCAATCACATAAAATTATATTATAAAAAATAACAATATTTTATGTTGATTGCGTAAATGGTCATCTAAGAAAATGATTATGATTGCACGATTGTGTAAAATGTTTTACACTGTGAGTGCATGAAAATTAAATTATTTTTTCTTTAATATTAAAAAAATCAATTTAAAAATTTTAAAATTAGTTATTTTAAATTAAATTTATAATTTTTAGAATTATAACTTTTTAAAATAAAAAAATACTAAATCATTTAATCTGGAAGCAAGAAAATCAAAAACAAAAAGTTAAAAAAAAATTTTTAAATGAAAAGTTTTTTTAATGTGAGTGTAGTTTAATGTTTAATGATATTTATTTTGAATATAAATTTAAAGGGATTTTAGATATGTTTAAAAAATATTTTGTGTGTTATTATGTTATTTTAAATGTGTCCTAGACTTAGTTTATTTTGGATATATTTCAAAATCTTATATTTGTTACAAAGTTTAATTAGATAAAAAACTAAAGGGATTAATTACTCTGTTTGTCCCTATAGTTTCGCGAAATTTTCAGTTAAATTTCTATCTTTTTTTTTAATTAGGTCCCTGTATTATTTTTTTTTCAATTAGGTCCCTTTTGACAGTAATTGACTTAATTTTATAGAGACCAAACTAAAAAAAATTTGGTGCAGAAACTTAAATAAAAGAAAAAAAAGTGTAGAGACCCAATTAAAAAAAATTTTGGTACAACGACTCAATTGAAAAGAAAAAAACATACAGAAATCTAATTAAAAATTTCGCAAAACTATAAAAAAATAACCAACAGACTAATTAAACCAAAAATAAAATCAAAATACAAAATTCATGACTAACAACCACAATACATCCTTTGTATATTTCAACTCCTAATATACATACCACTAATATGCCTCTAAAATATAAAATACTACATCATCTCTCTTAGTGTAATCTAATATTTTTATATAGGACTGCATGTGTTTGCTCAACTTAATTATATAAATAAAAATAAATAAATACATATTCATAACTTATAAAAGAGATATCTTTAAATTGCTCAAGAATATTAACATGACATCATTTGAGTTTGTTCTTCTTATGTAGTTATGCAAAGCAAAACAAGTTCATAGGATTTAAAATTGAATTTTAAACTTAAAATTAGTCATATTTTGTAAAAATTTTCACTTTGTTTTACAAATCTCAAAAGTTTGCTCAATAACATTTAAAACACTTTGAATAATAATAGTTAAAAACTTCATCACGTGATGTAAAAAGAGTATTATGTAATCTGAACAATGTGCTAAACTCATGAAAATGATATTTTGCATTTTTACAATGTCCTAAGAATCTTTTAAATATGAGAAAGTATAGGGAGTCAATGGTTTAAGCGTACAATGTGTATAATGGAAGTTTAGGAAGTATTAGAGATATAATTATTAGTGTTACATTGTCCTGTCAGATTATGTTTTTGGAATGAGTGGGTTTATCATATGGTATTAGAGTTCTAGATCCGAAAGGTCAAGGGTTCGATCTTTGATGCATTTCAAAATCAACTTAAGTTTTTGGGATGAGTCATCTTATGACATGAGATGTTTATTATCCTTGGTATCCGGATGGTTATTCTGAATAGTATGGGTGATGTTCATTTTATTCATGGATCAAAATTTAGCCCATTATACACATTGTACCTTTAGGCCATTGGCTCCCTAACACTACCCTTTAAATATAGGTTAGCTAGAATCAATCTTTACCTGAATTGCTTTTAGTTAAGTCAATTCACACAAAGGTGTAAATTATTGTTCTTCCATTTATTCATTTTGATTTTGCTTTTTGTTTTCTGAGAAGAGATATATGTATTATATATGTATTTTGAAATGAGGAGTGTTAGGAGCCAGCAGAATTTGTAATGTGTAGCCATTAATTAGCCATCATCAGTATTTTTAATGGTGTGAGATCAGGTATAAAATTCTCTCATTTTTTTTGATAGTTAAGTGTTGACCAAATTTTAATAAGAGTGCTACTTCTTAAACTTTCTTATTAAGATATTTTAACATTTATTTCAAATATAAATCTTTTGGTCAAATAATTAATTATAAAATGATTTTACATCTACACATGAAACAACTTAAAATTTTCAAAATATATTAAATTTTATTTTCAAAAAGAAAACATTTAAAAAAGAATGAAAAATAATAATAATAATAATTAAAACGAGAACATACAATGAGGGCGATCATGCATGCATGTGAGGCAAGAAAGTTAATTATAAACAAATACTTGGCCATACAATAATTTTTCTCCTGCACTACTGGTGGCTTATAATGATGTACATTATCGCAGAATTGCATTTATATAATTATATATGACCATATGTAAAAGTAAAATATTAATTTTGGATAATATGTTCTTCTAAGATTAAAAAGTAACGGAATGGAAACATTATTACATATAATTAATAAGCTCCATATATAATAAGGAATTCAAGCAAATAAGTGGATACATCATGAGAAATTGATGGGTTGAATCAGTCTCGAACTGTCCCAATTTGATCTTTAACGAAATGATGGTGGGTATGTGCAAGTTGCATTACCTACTACCTAGTACATACACATAAGATCGATCATGGACATATCACATATTAATAATAAAGTTGTTATATATAGAGTTGAAATCTTAGAAAACATGATTGTGAAGTAACAAAGTGTCAGGGATTTTGTTATTGTTCAATTATGGTTCATGTCACTATGCTAAGGATAGTAACATATCATCAACCATAATATTTGGTATGGTGCTGCCGACATTGCATCATGCATGGGGGAAGGAATGAATTGAATGAAAAACATGAATGAATAAACTATACAGTGAAACATGCATGGAGAGATAGATAGGTAATGATGATATAGAAATCGTTAATTTTAGGATTATTTTTATTAGTATACTGAATCTTCTTTTATAATTACGTTTCTTTCCAAAATAAAATAATCATTGGCGGAAGCAGATTTTTACTCGACAAAATCAGCTACTATATCCTGCATCATGCAATCTCTGAGAGGGACTAAAGAAAATATGAAAAGAAAAAAAAATTGCATGAAAAAAAAACACATTTGATCAACATATTCAAATTATAATTAACTTTATTTTTTTCAATTATACTGGCTAATGTGAAGGCATAAAATAATTTGATTAAACGATGAAATAAAGTATTAATATAAAGCAACCAATTATTACCTATCAAGATTATAAATTAAAAAAATGATAATTTCCCTCTTGTTTTTGGTAATATCACTCTTTATATATATATTTTTTAGTTATATATTTATATGAATTTATAAAAAAATGAGTAATATTCTCTTCTACCATGCTCATGTGCTACAAACAAGAATTTTTTTAATAAAATATTATTTTTGTTTAAAACATTTAGAGTAGATGTCTATATTATTTTTAACGGTTTTTTTAATCATATTTGTGTTCCAAATATTTTCAAAAGTTATCCTCACTTTTAATTGTTTTAAGAATATTAACACAATATATTTTCTCCAATACTACTTTTTTTGATATTGGATTCGATGGCTCTAGAACGTTTAGACCATTAAATGATCTCATAATAAAACATGTTTTTTAAATTTTTTTAACAATTGCTAAATAGTTCTTTTTAAATTTTAATTACAAATTAATTCCATATATTTTATTTAATTATAAAAATTATTTTTTATTTTAGAAATTATTATTTTATTATTCATCTACTATGTTTATTAACAATCAAAATAGAAAACAATAACGAATTAGATCTTTCGTAATAAATTTTTTGGCGCATTCTAATCGATTAAAAGTTTATATTTGATCTGTGACATTGTGAAATCGTTTTTATTTAAAAATCAATCAATTGATTATCAAAACAATCGATTGAATTTCAAGTCTCAATCGATTGGATTACAAGTTATCACAAAACAATCGATTAATTGAACTATGACTAAAATGTTAATTTTTTAAAATTCAATCGATTTCTTATGTTGGTGCCATAGGAGGCTGAGGAAGAGAACAAGGAGCACGACGATGGCGTAGTTCATCTGGAAGTAAGCCATGTTGGTGCGCACGCGCGAGAGCGCGTCTGAGAATCCAGATGGGAGACCGAAGGAGTGGAGGTTGAACATGAGCTTCCATAGGCGGCGCGTGCCTAGACCTTCCTTGATCCGCTGCTTGGCGCGTGAGAGGAACTCCAGATTTGAGGAGGGAGAAGAGGAGGTTGGGATGGTTCCGTACGTCGTCATCGATCTCTAAGCTTCGAAGTGAAGAAGACGACGAAGGATGTTGACCAGCTTTTGGGGATTTTTCTTAGAGTGAACGTGCTGATGGGAAATGGAAAATGGTGAATGAACGCTGAATCATTAATAGGAATGCCAATTTTTATTAATTAATTATTTATTTATATTATAAGCTCCAATTTTTATTTATTAATTCAATCTATTGGGTAATCAAATGAATTTTAAAAAATTCAGTCATCATTCAATCGATCAAAAGCATGCTGCCTTGCAATTTTCAATCGATTGTTTTGTGATAACTGTAATCCAATCGATTGAGTTATGGAAACCTGAAATTCAATCAATTGTTTTGATAATTTAATAGATTGATTTTCAAATAAACACGATTTCACAACTTGAACGAACGTCACGGATCAAATATAAACTTTTAATCGATTAAAATGGCCAAAAAGTTTATTAGATCAATTCGTTATTGTTTTTTATTTTGATTGTTAATAAACATAATAGATTTATGATAAAATAATTATTTATAAAATAAAAAATCGTTTTTAATTAAATAAAATATATGAGATTAATTTATAATTAAATTTAAAAAAAACTATTTAGCAGTTATTAAAACAACTTAAAAAACATGTTTGTTATAAAACCATTTAATGATCCAAACGTTCTGGGACCACTAAATTCTAGGCCTACTTTTTTTTGCAATAGAGAAAAAACTTGGATTTATATGGTTATAGAAACTTAATGATGACGCGGAGTCAATATATATATACTAAAATTTATTTGTTTCCCTATTTTTAATTTTATTATTATTTTTTAACTATCTTTTAAATTTATTCACAACAATAATATCATAAAAATTTGTTAGAGGCAATATTTACCTTTTATGTCACTAGTTACTATCATTACTAATTTTTTATTGAGTTCAAAGTAGAAAAACATTCCATCACGAAAAGAACATTGATACGTGATTGGGACCAAAATGATGGTTTACCTACAAGGCTACAACATAGAGAATAACATGAGATATACCAATACATTTGAAGCCTGTAACATGGGATACAAGTGATACGTTTTGATAGGCTACTTGTTCTTTCTTGTCCCCTACAGATTGATTATTTTCTTTGCAGAATAACAAAAGATATGCATCAGTTGAACTGAAAACCCTGTGGAACTCATCCACCTTACAAGGTTTATCTTTAAAATCTTCTAAATTAATTAGCCAAGAACTTATCTTCCTCTTCTAATTTTCACTGGCAATTTTTCTAAAGGATTGCCATTTAATCCAAAAATGTCCGACGATATCCATTGTCAGGCGATGCGTATGATCTGTAATCCGATAGCAGCCTATTAGGATCAGCTCTTTGAATTCAATTTCTCCAAGAGGATCTTGTTAAGGAGACCTGGATTTGCCTTGCCTTTAGATAATTTCATCACCTGCTTTGTGGACAAAGAGGTATAAAGATTACTTCATAGATGATGAGAAAAATAATATATGAATTGCTTCCAACTCCACAGGTTCATACCTGGCCAGCAAAATAACCTTGTAGTTTGGTTTTGCCACCGCGATATTGCTCTAACTGTTTCGGATTATCTGCAATCACTTTATCCACAATTTTTTCGATCTCAGCGGGATCTACTATCTGTCAATTTCCAAGCCTCATGAACATTACATTTTCTTTCTTAGCATCAAAATAGAGCACCAATATCACACTATTTTTAATTGAATTTCAATGATGCATGATTGTACAACTAACCTGAACCAAGTCTTTTTCCGCTATAATTCCCTTAACAGTTCCTCCCTTGGATAATAGTTCAAATAGTATCTGCAAATGCATGAACAAATTGTATGAGCAAAGTATGATGGAAGCTTAGAACTTAGCTAAGCACCATTCGTTAGTGCCGAACCAAGCTATACCTCCTTGCCAATCTTGCCACTGATGACTCCATCTTTAATGGACGCTATCAACTCAAACAGCTCATCAGGTGTAAGCTTTATTTCATTTATGGTCAACTTTTCGTTTTTCATGAAGGCAGCAACATCACTCATAATCCAGTTGGCAACCAGCTTTGCATCTGCACCCTTTGCAACAGTAGCATCAAAAAAATCTGCAACCTAATAATCATTTCAGACAATAAAAATCTTGTTAGATCACTTGTATTAATAGTGTAATACAATTAATTGACATTTATTATTATTTATTTTAAAATATTAGAAAACAGCAGCAAACTCACATTTTTGTCATTAGCCAGGAAAAGAACATCTTGCATGCTTAAGCCCATGGTTTCATATCTTCTCCGCTTAATTTCTGGAAGCTCTGGTAAAGAACTTTGAATATCATCAACATATTCTTGAGAAAGTATTACTGCTGGCAAGTCGGGTTCTGGAAAATATCGATAATCAGCAAGCCCTTCCTTTTTCCTCATTGTAATTGTTTTCTAAACAGATAAAAAAAAGTAATCCACTTAAATGACTACAAAGGAATATAGTACTATCTTCTGCCTGCTAGATTGGAAAGAAAACTAAAACAATATCACAATACTAACCTGAGCGCCTTCTTCCCATAGACGAGTTTCCTGTACTATCCGATCTTCCTGGCCTTCTCTATGGAGTTGGACCTGTCTCGCAATTTCATAATCAATGGCTCTGCTCACGGATGAAAATGAGTTCAAATTCTTTATTTCAACCTGCCAGAACAATTTTCCAAATTAGCTGCTAAAGCTGAAATAAATTGTCTTTTGCTCTTATTGCATTGAGAAAGGATATAGTCATTCTGTGAAACTTTATTTCTACCAAAAGCAACGGTAGATGAACTTTGCTAAAGCACTGCTACAAAAAAAAATATATTTGACAAGTTTTTCCAACACACAAGACCTGCTTATAACAATATTATTCATAATTCTTTTAGCCTTCAGGTTAGTAAAAGCAAAAAATTCTATGCACTTAATTGTTGTCCAAATAAATAGTAATAACAATTTTAAAGTGACTAATATCCAACAAGCTTCATAATGATGAAACAAAGTGCCAATTCCAAAAATTCAGTAACAGACCTGCAAAAGGCCAATAGCTACATACCTTTGTCCCGAATTTTGATTGACCAATGGGTCGAATTGAGACATTGACATCACAACGAAGAGATCCTTCTTGCATATTGCCATTGCTCACTCCCAAATACCGAACCAATCTCTGTATTTCTGCTGCATACTCTGCTGCTTCAATACCAGTTCTCATATCAGGCTCAGAAACTATCTCAAGCAAAGGTACCCCTGCTCTATTTAGATCAACCTATCATGAAAACGCTACCAACTTCAACACTCTCTTATCATGGATAAAGGTTGTTAAGCATCTTATGTGTGATCAAATAATGAATTGTACACTATAAAATCTATGAGGAATTGTCCAAATATAGATGTGTTCAACCATTTCCACATCCTAATAGTATGCAATTCAGCAAATAAAAACTACATATCAAGCACTGAAGTTAGAACAACTAAAGTTCCAAAAAAGAAGAAAAAAGGATTACCTGTGAGTAATTTTCACCTTCTGTATGTAGGAGCTTGCCTGCATCCTCTTCCATGTGAACCCTTGTAATGCCAAACCTCCTGTGGCCCCCTCCAAACTCCACTGGAATATCCACATCAAGAAAACCAGAAGTGGCAACTGGGACATCAAACTGAGAAATCTGATACCCTTTTGGAAGATCTGGGTAGAAATACTGCTTCCTATCAAACTTGGAATTCAAAGCAAGGTTGCAATTAAGGGCAAGACCCAACTTCACAGCAAACTCAATGACCTTAGAATTCAGCACAGGCAATGCACCGGGCAAACCCATGCAAATTGGGCAAATTGTGCTATTGGGATGGGAGCCATAATTGTAAGGGCAACCACAGAATGCTTTGGTGAGAGTTGAGAGCTGAACGTGGGTTTCAATCCCAATAACTGCTTCATAGTCTTTTGGGATTTTGTCAAGCTTTTTGGACTGTGTGCTCTGTGAAACTTTGGTTTGTTGCCTCTGTTGGGTCTCTGTTTGGGATTGTGAGGACTTTGTTGTGAAGCGGAAAACCCCATTTCTCCTTGTGATTAATGATGTTGGGTAAAGCATAAAGGAGTGAACTTGAAAGCTTCTGAAAATCGTGGAAGCCATTTTAGGAATTAGCTGAAAGGAACAACCTTTACGAAACAAAACTAAATTTAGAAGCCACAAATTTTGTGGTGGTCTCAAAAGTGAAGAGATTGTGTATCACGAATATGCATTTTGGTTGAAGTAGGTTGATGCTGATTGCTGAGAGGGTAATGCTGCGTTCTTGGCCAACGACGACTGAGGAAAGAACATCAAAGCTGATAACCCCTTCAACGCATCGTTTTGTAACTTTTTCATTTCATATATTGCAATATCAATAAAATTATTCCAATTTTTATCTTCTCTATTTTAGAACTCATATGATGTATGTAATTAGATAACAGCATGATAGTTATTTTTTATTTTTATGCAAGTTTGTGCAAATAATTATTTTTAGTTTAGACGAATAAATTTAATAATATAAGATAATATTAATGCATTAGAATTAAATTTTCAATTTTTATTATTTAGATGGATTAATCCTAATTATTCTAGCAAAGTAAAAAATAAGATACAACTCAAATCAACGTCTTTTTGAGTAATCAAGTTTAATCAAGTTGTTTAAAATTAAAAGTTTATTTGCACATCACTTTTCTCTCATTTGATGATCATCACTTTTTTTTTTCTTTTTGATATTGTTTAATTTCTTTTTCTCTTTCTATTCTCTTCATATTTGATGCACAACATATAAATTTAGTATAAAGCACAAATAATTTTTAAAACTACATGCCTAAAATATTGACACACATCCACCTACGCATAAATTTTGGCGTACAAGTACAACACAAAAATTTTATTGCATAACATTTAATTTTTTATATGTAACATAGAAATTTTTGGAAGATTACATACCTAAAACATTAACTAACAAAATATATTCGTAACAAAAAATTTGTATTATATGCAAAAATTTGTGTGCTATTTCAATAAATTTGTATTATATGTAAAATTTTATGTATTATGCTTTAAAGATTTATGTGCTATATCAATAAGTTTTTGTGTTTTTTAGCAAAAATTTATGTGTTACAAAAATACGCAAAATAAAGTAATAACATATGCACATATTTTTTTTTGTTAGACTTTGCACCAACTTAATTATAAAAAAAAACTTATATAGGGTAGCATCTCTAAAAAGTTACGTTTCTTAGCAAATTATCTATTAACAATAGGGTCATCTTATTAGATATAGTAATTAATTAAAAGTTTGACTAACTAGTAGAACTAAAATTGAAACATATTTCAAACAATATGATCAAATTTTTTAAAATTTTTCAAAAACTTAAAAAAAATTTTTTTACCTATATCGACAATAATGACAACTCTTGTTGGCATTAGGTTTTTAATGCTGCAATTTTTTTTTTAAATGTATGTACAATATAAAAACTTTTTTTTAATGTGTCATGTAATGTAAGAGGGGAAAAAAAAGTGTGCTCATCATTTATGCTTAAATTGTGCGTGAAAATTCAATAGGAACAAATGCTTGTGATTGGTAACAACACCACAACAGCGGTGGCAACAGATTAAATCTATGGATCATACACATTAACATAAACATGCATCCAAATTACATTGTTTTGGCGACATGATCATAGTGCCAAACTATACTTATTTTATAATCCAGGCAAAGGATATGTGTTACAAAATGATAATAATTAGGCAATGAAGCACTACATCCACTGAGAAGCTGCTGATTCTTTGAAAGCGCTGTAGACATTTCCTGTGACCTGTACACAAGACCACAAGAGTAGAGCATCAGCTGATGTAGTTTCCATTGGAGTAATAATCTTACCCATTTGAGAGGAAACCCTTCAACAAAAGTGTTTGAAATACACTAGTTCCAAATAAAGGGGATTATTAGTATTTCTCTTAGAAGTAATGTGCCACAACCAGAATATTTGGGTGAAGAAAAGGTTGGCTTGATCACTGAATGAAATGCAAGCATTTGCATAAGCAATATATAGAATCAGCAAATATTATTGTCAACTCGCATGAGCATATATCAAGAAGAAAGGAAGGGAGAAAACTAAATGACTGCAAAACTAACCTCTGAGACAGTCAAATCATGCAACTCAAGAAGCCTGTAAGAGGTTCTGGATGTCTTTCTGTAAAAGGGAACATATACATAGAAAATTAGAAACTATTGACATGTAAAATTTCATGGTTCTGGATCGAGGGATTGAGTTAAAATTAAGTGTAAAAAGAGGATTTTAAAAGAGATGCACCAAAATATCTCTTACCTCAATTTTGAGAGGTGAGGTGGTTGGAGCATATCTTTCAACGACCTTACCATCTTTGCTTACCAAGAACTTTGTGAAGTTCCACTTGATGCCATCTCCAAATATTCCCCCTTTCTGATCCTTCAAATATTTATAAAGTGGTGCTGCATTCTTCCCATTGACTTCAACCTAGACACAGTTAAAGTATTTTAGGATTGGAAAAACAATGTTGTAACGTGTTGATCAGTTCAGAAAGTACCTTATCAAAGATAGGAAATTCAGCTTTGAACTTTGTGCATACAACCTCCCGGATTTCTTCCTTATTTCCTGGTTCCTGTCCAGCAAACTGATTGCATGGAAATGCCAAGATTTCAAGCCCTGTACACAACATAGTGCTACAAAATTCACCACCTCATAAACAAAACATGACATGTATTCATTTCGGTAAAGTGATAAACCTTGATCCTTGTACTTCTTGTAGAGTACATTGAGTTCCTTGTAATTTGTTTGTGTCAAACCACTGCAGCAATTATTTAGAATAACAACAATGAATATTTAGGGTTCGGGATTTATCAAGAACAATAAGAGTCAATTGAGAGTATAAGAAATGAGTATGTTAGCAGTTACCACTGGGAGGCAACGTTGACAATGAGCAGAACCTTGCCAGTGTATTGATTCAAACTCACATCGTTACCATTGATGTCCTGCAAATTCAATTCAATTCAATTTTATTATACCACAGGCATACACAATCCTCGAAATCGAAAAACAGCATAGCGATTTGAGCAAAACCCTGGAAATTTAGAATTAGGGGAAGGTGACCTTGACAGTGAAATCGTAGATGGATTTGGAAGATTCTTGAGCCATGGAAGAGGGAGAAGGGTGCGAATGAGAATAGAGGAAGAAAGCGAGGGAGAGGAAAACAAGAGCACACAAGTTCCACGCAGTCAACAACTGCCGCATGCCAACGATCTCTGACGTGGAATGGGAATGGGAATCGGAATCTCTTTCACATTACCATATATTCGTTTTCCTTTCATTCTAAGATTAAGATCAGATCAAATCTAACGGCTACAATAAATCATCTATTTTTAAATTTACTATTTCAAAAATCGTCTAAGAATTTGATTAAAAACAACTTAATTAAGTTCTTTTTGAAAAAATAAATTAAACAATAAATAATTGTATTAAAAATAGCTTATAAATAAGTTATTTTGTGTTTAAATTTTTAGTTTTAAAAATGCTTATTTTATAAAAATATGATAAAAAATAGTAGTATTAGGAGAGAAATCATTTTTTTAAACTTCTTTATAAGCTCCTAAATAACTTCTTAGAAAGCCGTAATTTGGTTTTAAAATTTGTACCAAATATTAATACTACTATTTTTCATAAGTCAAAAGCTAAAAAAAAGTTATTTTTAAAACTTTCCAAACGTGTCCTTAAATGATCTTATCAATACGCTATAGTTCAAATGACATAATCTCTTTATACTTATTTAAGAGGTTGTGTGTTTGAGTCCCTATATATTCCGTAAAAAAATATTATCCTATAAAATTTTTTATTGTGTGCTTTAAAATTAAACTATTTTGTTATATATATTCGGTGAATTTTTGTTTAATTATCCTAAATTGTTGTTTATAATCCTTGGTTAAATTATTAGTGAGTTAATACTTTTAGACATTAGCATATTTTGTTTATGCTATATTTTAAAAATAATTAACTTAAGATTAGTCAAAGATAAGAAATTCCTTGATCTTATAATTATAATTAGAGCATCTTTAATAGAGTGTTTTTAGAATGTCATTTTTAATACTTTTAAGAAGTGAATTGATTTAGAATTAAAATATGTACTACAATTAATTTATGAAATAAAATCGATATCACCTTAAGAAATGGTATTACTTTGATAGAGAACTAATAAAATTTTGTCATTTGTATAATTATGTTAATAAAATAATTAAAAATAATATAAAATTATAATTGAATTAAGGAAATAGATTCTCTCAATTGTAAAAAAAAAAAATTAAGAGTGTAAAATGTGATCTTTAACCCTCTATTACTCTCTCTCATATTTATTTTTAATTTCACTTATAAAATTAATAGTAAAAGATCACACTTTACTCTTTCAATTATTAAAAAAATGAAGAATCTATTCCCTTGAATTAATACTAAACATTAGAGGAGCAAATTTTATTTTTAGCTTCAAATCACTATTTATGTCATATGATCCACAAATATCTTTATAAAATCCAAAATAAAATAAAATTAAAACTAGCATCGGAGATCCTCTTAGTGAATTCAAATGTTAGAAAGATCAGGGAAAATGTCTTTCTCTTGCCCTATTTTGACCCTTATTTTCATGAATATCAAAATTCTATATACATATGTCTTTTCGATTGAAAAAAAAAATGAATTATACATTCTCGTTTCTTGAAAACAAAAAGAAAGAATGAAAAAAAAAAAGAGTAAGAATCTAATGAAGCGTACATGGCATGGACCATGGAGTAACTATTCTAATGATTGAACCTATAAACTATTCTATGATATAAACATAATTGTTTGAAAAAATTTCCTTCCTTTTATGTCGTTTCATTCACCAGTGTTTAACAAAGAAAACTTAACCCATAAACGTATTTTACCCTTATCCAAGACCAATCTTGCTCCAGTGACCAACCAATGGCCAGGGCTATCTTGTGGCCCTTTACATAACTGTGACAATTCAACAAATTTCAGTAGCTTGTGTGTTTGCACTGGCACTGGAGGCCCTGTTGGAAACACACTTGAATCCACAACCACTGATGCTGGTTTTTTATGATCTTTGTTACTTCCAGAAATAATTGATGTGCTTATTGCTGAGAATATCCCAGATTTCTGGGACAACCCTGAAGACCCTTGTGTCCAATTTGATTTCACAACAACTGAATTAGACACCTTAGAGAACAGTAGCCTAAGATGAAGTACATTCCTTACTGAATCATGTTTCTTCACATGAAGTTGTGCCCCAGTGACAATGAATGCCACGTCCTCATTTTCAGTTCTCCATCTAGTGTTGTATTTCACTGGTGCTGTGCACACATGGGAGAATTTCTTGCTGTTGACTGCTTCATAGAAACGGTCATCGTTGACTTCTTCTGACCATATTGTTGTGTCCTCTATTTTCCCATCAAACATTATTGGAGTGTTTAACAGGTGTTGCAGGTGTATGGCTAATCTGTTTCACCAAATAACATCATTATTGTCAACAATGTTAAACCACCATGATATCTATAATTATATATAGGTTAAATTACACAGTTGGTCACTTGGTTCCTATATTTTCAGTAAAATTGTAAATTGGTTCTTACACTTTAAAGGTTTGTAATTAGATCCTTAAAGAGAATTAAAATTTACAATTTAGTCCCCGTCGGTCAAAAAGTGTTGATTTAACATAATATTTTCTCAGAATATGATGAAAAATGTTCTGTTAAAATAGAGAATATGTCGAAAATATTCTGTTAAATCAAACACTTTTTGAACAACGGGGACTAAATTGCAAATTTTAATTATCTTTAGAGACCCAATTATAAATTTTTAAAGTGTAGTGACCAATTTGCAGTTTCATTGAAAGTGTAGAGACCAACTGTATAATTTAACCTTATATATATTGCTAGTGTGGAAAGAACCTGTTGCACTTGATGCCCTCAAGAAACAAACGCATCCCTGTGATTGGTCTCTTACCCACTGTAACCTGTTATGTAATTAGGACTAGGAAACTTATTAGGCAGAAGAAGATGCATGGAATGTGAGTAGTTGAATGAATATAATGTACCTTAGCTGTGTTGACATAAAGCTTGGGACCCATCAAGTTGAAGGTGAGAGAAGGTGAAGGATTGGTTCTATTTGTGAGTGGACCCAAGGGCAGATCATTGTGAATGGGAGCCCAAAGTTTGTGTGCTTGGAAGTCAAGAAAGTATGGCAAATCTGACATAGGAGGTTTATCTACATATTTCACATTAAAGTCTAATTAACTAAATTACCATCCATGATGACGACTTCAACTAAATGAAAACAAAAAACAAGGTTATTACATCTGAGGTAGAGGTTGATAGCATGTGAGAGGAAGCCTCTGCCAGGAGCACCTTTGAGAAGAGAAGTGATGGGAATGAAGTTGAAATGAACTGCATCTGGCTTCTCTGGAACTGTGAGAAGCCACTCACAATGGTTGCTCACTTGTGCGTCTCCTCCTCTCTTTGAACATATCACTGTTATTCCCTGCACTCATTATTATTATTATTATTATTACCACATATAAAACCATAATCTATCTCAACAAAATTATATAACTAACTGAACTCAACTGGGACAACTTACATCCTTTGCACAAACCCATGTGGAGCTATTGAAGGCAACAACTTTGGGACCAAACACATCAAAAGCCTGTGGTGCCTGTATACATCACATTGAATAAGATTTAAGAAAGGTGTTTGCTATGGTACCTAAAAAGTATTGTCTAATTATTAAAATAGGTAAAGTAATTAATTTTAAATTTAAAAGTATAAAAATTAAAAAAATTTAAATATTTTAAAGTTACTATAAAAAATAATTTAAGTAAAAATTAGGCAAAAAAAAAAGAAGCCACCATAGAATTGTCCTTTAAGAAAAGGTCAGGCATAAGAAGAGAGGTGAGTTCTATGGTGTCTTTATTATGGTACCTAAATTGCCTAACTTCCCTTTTAAAATAAAAAATAAAATGTTTAAAATAAAAAATAAATCATGTAAAATTTATTAAATATAATTTATTTACCTCTTTTAGTAACTTAGGTACAAAGTGATAGGCACGGTAGCATTCACCAAGAAGAGAAAGTAAAGTAAAAGTGTAAAACCTTGTTCTTGTGATCTTTGGTTTTAGGAAGGAAATTGCAAGTGCCAGTGAATAACTGATCTCCAAGGTCATCCAAGTGCTTCCTCAGATCTGATGGCCCCAAATTGGAAGACACGTCTTGCTTCACAAGCACCAAATCTTTGCCACCAATGCTCAGCCCCACCAGGATGTGTGTCCCATATTTCTCAATGAATCTGTTTAAGTAAGTTAATTAATCAGGTTTAGATACCAACCTTGCTTAAATATGTCTTATCAGTGATTACAGAGCAGAGGAATTCTCTAACAAATGGAGTTCTTCAAAGTTATTAATGATGGCTATGCAACTTTCTTAGTAAAAGATGCTATTAATCTTCTGTTTTTTTTTTTAATTATTTTAGAATTTCATTCCGAAAAAATAAACAAATTCAAGTGCTTTGAGTTCAAATTGTGTAACACAAAATCATCAAATAAAAAATCATCAGACAAAAAGGATAATTTAGTTAGCTTATGTAACACGTTTTCTTTTAGAAAATTTCCAACATTATTGCAACGTTGATAACTCGATATCATTTGTTATTTTTAAAATGCATATAATTGACCTCTACTTGTCCAATAATATGAGAATGCGACCCATGAACAGCAGTGGTGGAAAAATAAAATATAAAAAATAAATCATACATCATACATAGTCTATTGTCTATTTTTTCCACTTACTTTCTAGTTAGCATCCTAGAAATTCAGTAGACGTGAAATTATTTTATGGTAAACAGTTATATGCAATTGTTTTTACGAAAAATTCATAATTAATAACTGTTAGTTAAATTTATTAAATTATTTAACAATTTTAAAATATTAACTTCACATACAAATAACTATTGCATGTGAGTTTTTATTAAAAAGTTGAATTAAGGATAAAATTGCGGACGATAATAAACATAGATAATGATTAATGACCTAGTTTGTTGAGAATTATTTAAGAGAAAGATGATCCGGAAAATAAAGGATAAGCATTGGTGAAAACTTGAAGTTCAATCAAATAATTATAGGGCATGTGGCGTTTTCTTTTATAAAGTAGTTGAAAACCATTGACGTTACAAGGCGTTTTGGGAAAGACGATGAGTACTGAATTGAAAGGATCAAAGGCTAAAAGTCAATTCAAACGTAGGATTGTTTGCTGGGATAGCATGCATTGCATGACAACTAATTGAGCTAGCTTCTCCGTATGAACCTCATTGCAATGAAATTCCAGCGGCACGTGCACATTAAAATTAAAATAACGATAAATACAGAACATTATTATTCACATTCTCTGATCTCGTCTCCACTAATAATTTCTTTAATTTCCAATCCCTATAACTCATTGCTGATGATTAATATAAGTGTGTTCTAAATCATCACGCGTAAAAGAAATTACCAGTTTGACGTAGAAAGCTTATGAATTGAGGCAACTAATATTTCTTTAGCGAAATTATTACTACATATATGTAGTAGTTTTTTTTTAAATTGTTCATGATATTCTCTGACTCGACAGATTAATGATTAGTTAAGAGTTTATTGTTAACCAACAAATTACTGCATGCACAGATTGAGATTCGACCAATATTTACTTAAGCATATAAAAAAGCTTATCATTCAAATAACCCAAATTGGGTACATACACAGTAGTTATGGAGTACCATTTTCGCACATTTTCTTCTCATTAATTCCTAGTATTGGTTTCACACCTAAATTCAATAACTAGTTTTATTTAAAGTGGTCGATGGAGTGCATTTCTCAATGGCAACAATGAGTCGTAGTTGACTAACGTATAAATATAGTAAACAATTATCCTTAGGTAATTAATAGGAGTTTAACTAACAATAAGTTAATAAATATTTTTAAATTATATTTTATATTAATTAATTATCATTAATTAAAATTATTTAAATTTTATTTTTTAAAAATATAAAATTATTAATTATTAATTATCCTTGTTTAAAATTGACTGATTAAAAATAATTCCAACTATATTTTTTCTACAATAAAAGATGAAATGGACCACTTCTAAGTTCTAATATATCAGTGTGTATGTGATGCGTGCTGATGCTACATACAAATAAGTATACTTATTTGACCTAGTTCGCTAATCACACTTAATTAACGTAATCTTTTTTATTTTCATAAACAGTCATATTATTTTACTTGGTTATTTTAAACATGAAAAATTTGTTGATGAGTAAAAGATGACTGAAGCAAAAGAAAAAAAAAACATTATTATTGTTGTTTTGTAAATTAAATAAGTATAAAAACATATTCTGCACATTCTGTTTTGCTTTTGATATCTTTGTCCTGTCATTCGATTTTCTTTTACAAAACAATAAATAAATAGAAAAGAAAAAGAGTAATGTCAATAAATTTCTCACGAAAGTTAGTTATGAACTTAATGGATGAGATGTTCATATTATATTGTTTTTTATTCGTATGGTTGATCTCGCAATTGCGTGCAAGTCAATTAGTCAATATATTGTGTGGCTCATTTTTAACAGAAATATTTGATGATTAATATTTTTATTTTATTTTTAAATAAATAGTAATCAAAATTTTTTTTTATCATAAGAAATAAAAATATTAGCTTATTAGTATTCCTTCATTTTTAATTAAAGAATTATATAATTTTTTAACTCTGTTATGTATATATTAAAATTAATTAATATATATTTATATTTAAATATAACTAATTAATTTTAATAATTAATTTTAGTATATAAATAATATTTTTGATAATTTTTATAATGCATTCATGGAAAATTTATTTTGACTTATATCTAAAAAAAAGAAATATATACAAATAAAGTGAGAGTACCTTGCAAGTGCAGGAGGATCCCAGGAAGAAGGAAGATGTTGAATGACTTGTTTGGATAGTTGAAGCGGGTATCGATCAATATGAACATTGAAGAGAATTATGAAATATCCATCAAGACCCAAATTCTTTGTGTTGGCTGCATCACTTGCCCACGAAGCTTCATCAAATCCAAATACTCTGTTGAAATACCCTGACGGAATTTTCCCATGTATTGAGCTCTTCTGGTTGAACAGCTCCGACATCTGATAATATATTAAAAGCTTAAAATGAATGACACATAAGGTTAATATATTTGAATTTTGACTAAATTACCATGTAAAGGGTTCTTAACTATTAACTTTATATGTATACATGTTTAAAGCTTAATACTTACCTGGGTGAAGGAAAGGATGTCGGACTGGTAGCGAGTGCGGTCACCTTTGTCGCATTTGATGTCAACAGAGACATCCTTAATGGTTCCGAAACCAGGCACCCTGACATCTCTTCTCTCCGTTTCGTTCAGAACAACCATACGCTCTTCGCCTTTGCAGAACTTGAGTCTGAAATCTGAGGTCAAGTCAAACCCTTTTCCTAAGCTTCTGAATGCTTCCTCCACTATCTCCTCTTTTCCCATCATATATCTCTCTCTCTCCCTTCCTTCTATTCCCTTTTTCAATGAAATTGATCAACTCATTCATTTATAGTGTAAAATGGAATTGACACAGCCACTTATTTTTTAACTTTCTAGGTTGTATCGTTTGTGCCATCATTTATTTTTCTTGGGGTTGACTGTGATTCCTTAGGTTAATTGGAGAGTTTGAATTCCTGTTTGGTCATTCTGTTTTCTAAGTTTTTTTTTTAATTCCATTTCTTTCCGGTTGCTATGGAAACAAGGAAACATGGGACCCCATTCACACACTGGGTTGGTAAGTACAATAAGGCAAAATACAAACAACAAAAATATTTATTTATTTATTTACCATAATCTCGTTTTGTGAGGTTCAAATAAATTCATATCCAAATATCTTATTAAACCAATTGTAAGTAGGATCGGACTTATGGCTAGATTAATGGCTCTTATCTCTAACGATATGAATCATTTTTAAAATGTACTTAATTAAAATTAAATTATATGGAGAGTGATTTATATTATTAAATGGAAACAGTTAAAAGAAAAATGACGTACGCCACACGCACTCAGGATCAAGGAGTTGAAAGGGTCTCTAGCGTTAATAAATAAACAAGTGTCGTTTTCAGAATTTAATCGCAAAACAAAATAAAGCATATGTTCATTTATTCATGGACCTCATGTTATAGTTTCAATTTGATTTGCTACATAAATTGCCTAAGTTATCAGGCACCGTTTTGGGTCTCAAACGTAGTATGTGGGTGCTATGCGCATGGTCAAAAGTTATGACTTATGAGCATAGCAGTAGCAGAAGAAGGCGCAAAGTGACGAAAGCTGTGTTGTGAGTTAGAAAAAAGACGTCAAGCTGACGCAAGAAGTATTTGGGTTGGACTTGCCTAAATGGCAGGCCCATTTAGATTCTACCTGTGGTGGTGTTGATGAATGTCGGAATGAGAGTTGCAGAGAGAAGTAAGAGGGAATGCAAACATGTCTTGGGTGGCTATGCAGGTAAGGTGCTTGATGGATCGCCTGACAGACGCAGAGGCATAGATAGTGTTAGCAAGGTTTTTGATAGAATGCCTGTCAGGGATGTTGTTTCTTGGAGCACTGTTATTGCCGGAAATGCTCAAAATGAAGCCCGATTCCTATACTTTGTCAAGCATTCTCCCTATCTTTGCATAGCATGTTGATCTTATGAAAGGAAAGGAGATTCATAATGCTAGCAGAAACGGTCATTGGAAACAGCTTAATTGATATGTACGCAAAATGTACTCGCCTGGAAGACTAGCTTCGTTCCTTCTACCTCTTGCCCAAGAAAGACACTATTTTGTGGAACACTATCATTGCAGGCTCTGTGCTAAATGGTAAATTCGATCAGGGGCGAATGATATTCCGTCAAATGTTGAAGGACAAAGTCAAACCTATGCATGATTCCTTCTCCAGTGTAATACAAGCTTTGTGCTCACTTGACTGCCCTCAGTTTGGGGAAACAGATCCATGGATGTATAATTAGAATTGGACTTGATAACGAATTTATAGCGAGCTCTCTGATGACATGTATGCCTAATGTGGCCACATCAAGATGGCTAGATGTATTTTCGACAAAATAGAGGCAAATAACATGGTATCATGGACTGCCATCATTATGGGATGCGCTATGCGTGGCCATGCTCTTGATGCTGTTTCCTTGTTTGAGCAGATGCTAATGGATGGAGTAGAGCCTGACTATGTAGCATTTATGGCTGTTCTAACAGCATGCAGTCACGCAGGATTGGTAGATGAAGCTTGGAAGTATTTAAACAGTACGGAAAGAGTTTGGTATTACTCCTGGCATGGACCATTATGTTGCTGTGGCAGACTTGCTTGGCAGAGCTGGAAGATTGGAGGAAGCCTATGACTTCAGCAAGTGTGTGGTTGACATTATTGGCTGCTTGTAGGCCTCATAAGAATGTTGAATTAGCTGAGAAGGTTCTTGACAAGATAATATTGGTTGATCCTGAAAACATAGGTGCCAATACTTTGATGTCAAACATCTATTTTTCTGCTCAAGGATGGAAAGATGCTTCAAAGTTGAGAATCTAGATGAGGAAAAGGGGTTTGAAGAAGACTTCAGCATGCAGCTGAATTGAAGTTGGAAACAAAGTCCATACTTTTACTGCTGGAGATAAATCACATCCATATTATGACAAAATAAACTAAGGTTATGTGCTTGACAAGTGAGGCACTTCATGATGTTGATGAGGAACACAGACGTGACTTGTTACTCACCTACAGTGAGAGGCTAGCCATAGCATTTGGAATCATTAGCACTCTGGTACAACTATCCCCGTAATAAAGAATATTCGGGTTTGTGTGGACTGCCATGCAGCAATTAAGTTTATTGCAGCAATAGTTGGCAGAGAAATCATTTCCTGGGATAATAGCCGATTTCACCATTTTAAGAATGGATCTTGTTCATGTGGAGATTATTGGTAATATTAATGTAGCAACTATGATTGACAATCATGTGCATTGCGACCTTGCCAGCAATAAGGGAAGGGTAAGCTGCAGCACTGATAAACTGAGAGGTGGATTAAAATTCTAAGCAAGAGTTTGGCAAACACACACACTGAAATCAGGAATTGTTGATAACTTATAATCCATTGTGTTCTTAAAAATTCGTTTTTCAGGAATTGCTGGATCAGCAAAACCACAATGGTGTTGTGGAATCTGTCAATTAATGTTATTTGAGGCTCTTCCCTTAGATCATTTTTCAGGTAATAACCCATATTGTTTTAACTTATGATTACAAATTAAAGTCCAATTACATCTTTGTTAAGTTTGACCCTGATAACTCAGTCAAATTTAACCTAACTTATGAATTATGATCATTGGATATCACCCATTGCAATGTCAACCTTATTTTGGTTCTTTAAAAACTATGCACCCTCCCCCCCCCCCCTTTTTTTTTCTCTCTCCTTCTGCTGTCTTCCTCAAGTTTACAACGAAATTTCCAGTCATTAAATCACAGATGCCGTTAGAAATCCTAAAACAAAATACCAGAGAAAGTACACGCAATACTAGAGACTTCTTACAAAGAACCTTAACGAGGAAGTCCTTATTGGGAAAGATTCTTCTATACAAGAAAAGTTAAAATTTCTTCATCCACCATCTCTCTATCTTTATTCTATTTCTATTATTTTTAAATTCAAAGGTAAATATTTTCCTCCCTAAACTATGAAAAGAAATCTCCATTGTTTGAGCATTTTGCGGTGTAGGAATGTGCATGCAATGAATAAAGAAAATAGTACTAATTAAGGAGTCAAAGTCCTTTGACGGTTGACCCATGCCTGAAGAAAACGAGTATAAGCATTTTCATAGAGCTTTCATCTGCTGCCTTTTCTTTTGACTCATCGCTTTCTTTCGTCCCCTTCCTTTGAGAAAACAAGAATTTCAAGCTTTGCCAATAGCCATTGACAATGAATCCTGGCATGTATCGTATTATGACAAATAAGGCAACTTATATGATACAAATATGAAAATAACATGCATAATCGCAACTGTTGCAAGTCAGAACACAAGCATCATATTGACATAGTCATTTTCCTTGTCAAAGTACTGATTTCAAGAGAAGATTCAATATCCAAAACAAACCAGTATCAAGTATCATCTGCACTAAAGGGCAACAAAAAACAGAGTTCACAATGCAAAAACAAATTATATTTACAAGTTCTCCTGATAATAGAAACAAACACTTGAGAGGAGAATTCCTACAGGATTCTCATTAACAAATGTAACAATATACACTGAATATTATCACAACCAAGAAAAAGCAAAAAAGCTCAAAAGTATGGAGAGCACAACTGAGGCTAAATAGTGAGTGACAAAGGAAAGAAAGCAAGGGCAATCTCAATACCTTGCACTACCATGCCTAGAGTAACACTTTTTGTTCCGAAACAGAAGCCAAGCCATGCACCAATCTCACTATTTCAGCGGTATCATCAAGGTAGTACTTAGCCTTGCTTGGTTTTTTACCAACAGTACATGCAAATACTTCAGCCCTGGGTGTTGCCGAAGAACCAGCCATGGAAGTGGTGATTACTTCGAACATGTCTTCGTCCGACCGATCATCTCCTATACACAAAACAAAATCAGGTGACATTCCCTTCTCATGCATCATGGAAAGCAGCCGCTTCGCCACGAGCCCCTTGCTTACGCCCTGCACGTTTATACACATTAAATAGTCATTTCTCAAAGTTTGATACATATACATAAATTAATTCATTCAGGGAGACAAAATTGAAGTATGAACCATTACTGATACTGAATCTAACACCACCAATTCTATCAGTCTTAACCCGAAATAATTAGCTGATTGAAAAACAAATATAACTTGCAAATTATACACACCTGTGGTATAACCTCAACATTGTTCTGTCCGCTCTTGACTGTTACCGGTTCATTTGCAAGCACGCTTTCCAGATGATCAAGAAGTTCCTTAGCCTGGCATGATCCGAAATCAGGATCTGCATCCTCATAGCACCAAACAAGTGCAGTTTCCTTATCTTCAATGGTGGATCCATCAGTTGTTTCTGTATAAAGCTTCATTACAGGTTCTGCAATTTGTTTCCAACTACAGTCTATAGCAGGCCCACAGGTTTCCCATTCTGCATCTCTTTTCAATCTAAAACCACAAACCATACAAACCAATATCAGCCGCGAGAAAAATAACAAATCTTTAGAAATGTTATAACTTATAGGTCCAAAAATGTTACCTTAGAAAGTAACCATGCTCAGCAGCAATTACAAGACTCTCACAAGGAGAAAACCATTCTGCGAGCCTCTTTCGGCTTCTAGCACTGACGAGAAACACCATGTTGTCCTTATCCCTACACAAACTGTTAAGCATCTTAATGGAGTTACTTGTTGGGCTCTTATCAATGGATGCCTGAGGTATCAATGTACCATCATAATCAAGAAGTATCGCCCGAGTTGTCGTCCTCTTGTAAGCCGAAACTATGTGCTCCATTGAGAGCTTCCTGAAGTTAGGATCAAGTGCCACAACTCTAAAACTCAATCCAAAGCCAATCCCCCACCACCTTCGCCGTACGTGATCACCACAAGTCCTTTCCAAATCTTGCAAGAAGCTGCGCGCCCAGTAACCTACATCATGAGTACTAACATATCTATAATGCTTCTCATGCCGAAGCTGCTTCTCTGAATCAGCCATTTCAAGGGCAGAGTCCATTGCATCTGCCACAGCATCAATGTTCCAAGGGTTCACTCTGATTGCGCCACTCAAAGATGGCGAACAACCAATGAACTCAGACACAACCAGCATGCTTTTCTTTGGAGAGGAGGCTACTCTCAAAACTTTGTCCAACCCATCATTCCCTTGACGACTGATTATGTATTCATACGGTATGAGATTCATTCCATCCCTCACTGCAGTCACCAAACAACACTCAGCAACAACATAGTATGCAACTCTCTCATAAAACCTCAGTGGCTCTTCAATAAGAATAACAGGATCATACCCTGGCTTCCCAAAGGTTTCGTTGATTCGTTTCGCGGTAGCCTTCGTCTCGGCCTGCACTTCCTTCACATCCTTCCCTCTTCCCCTTGCAGGGTTGGCTATCTGAACCAACACAACCTTTCCTTGCCACTCAGGGTGCTGAATCAGGAGCTGCTCCATTGCCAATAGCTTCAAACTTATTCCCTTAAAGATGTCCATGTCATCAACACCAAGTAACATTATCTTGCCTTCATCAGTAAACTGTGTAATAAGCTCAGAAACTTTCTCTTCAGTCTTGGACATGCTTAAAACTGATTGAAGCTGTCCCAAGTGAATCCCAACCGGAAGAATCTTGATACTAACAGTTCTACCATAATACTCAATCCCAATATAACCCCTTTTGGACTCATAGGTTAGACCAAGCATCCTACCACAACATGAGAGAAAATGCCTTGCATAGTCAAAGGTGTGGAATCCAATCAAATCTGAATTCAAAAGTGCTCTCAGGAGTTCTTCCCTAATAGGCAATGTCTTGTATATTTCCGATGAAGGAAATGGACTATGTAGGAAAAACCCAAGTTTGACTCTGTTGAATCTCTTCCTCAAGAAAGTTGGCAACACCATGAGATGATAATCATGTATCCAGACATAATCATCCTCAGGGTTAATAACTTCCATAATCCTATCTGCAAAGATTTTATTGACAGATACATAAGCCTGCCACAGTGACCTATTGAACCTGCCTCCAAGGTCTGGTGACAAAGGCAGCATGTAATGGAACAGTGGCCATAACTGTTGCTTGCAGAAGCCATGGTAGTACCTGGTGAAGAGATCAGGAGGGAGAAAAGTAGGGACACACTTGAAAGTCTCAAGAAGTATCTGAGAAACCTCATCTTGTTCATTTGGATGCACTTCCTCTTTGAGGCAACCAACATAGATAACCTCAGTGTCATCATCACCTAAGCCATCTTTGAGTTGAAGGAGAAGTGAATTGTCATCCCAAGTGAAGAGCCAGTTCCTGTTACCGTCTGGCTTTCTCTGAACCCTTATAGGAAGCTGATTAGCCACAATGATGATCCTATCACGGTGGACAGAGGAAGAAGAGGGGTCAGAGCACACACTCTCAGCAGGGTCATCATCAACATCGGATATCAAACCAGCCACAGTCATAATCCGAGGGATTCTCCTGTTCATGGTCCCAAATGATGGAGACTCACCCGATGCCAGCTCCAGTAGATTTGAATAAGATCTTGAAACCATTTTCTTTTGTTTGTTGACAAATAAAGACAGCAGTTAGAAGAATGGTTTGAACATGTTTCTATACCCACATAGCAACTGGATTACTGATGAAAGAAAAAGAAATGTTTGGAACCTGGCAGTGAAGCAAGGGAGGGAGAAAGAGATGGGAAACAGCTAAGAGAGGAAAACAGCAAGGAAACGAAACAATATTCACTTACTTGCTAGTTGCTACCCACCTACCTAGCTTAGCTACTCACTAACACAACACACATACTCCTCCTCCACACTACTCTTTCTCTTTCTCAACTTCTCACAATTCTTTATCCATATTCATACTCTTATTCATCTACTCTAGTATTCTAATACTCTAATCACTACACCATTTCCGTATTTTTTAAACACAATACGGACAATGTACATTTATAAATACAATTTCAAATTTTTATATTATAGTATCTTTTTAACTAGCACTTTATTTATTAAGACGGACATTTTTTTATTTTCTTTGTATCTATATCTATAATTAAATACATTCTTAAAGTTGCATCCATACGAAATGTTCGATGTTAGAGAGGGGTTTTCCGTTTTCTTATTGTTGTCATGAGAAGAAATAATAGAATTAATTTTTTAAAGAAAAAATCTAGTTTTCATGGTGATTGGGCGACACGTGGCAAATCTTTTGGACAACACGCGTTTATCGTTGGACGGAAAGGACAAGAGGTACCAACGAGGCGGCATTATCAGGATTAGTATTAAATAATTAATATATAACCAATTGTCAATTGTCGCGGATAAGTTTTTTCTTTTTTTTTTTTTTCCTTTGTCTTTTATTCATTTTTTAACTTTCTCAAATGTAGATAAACATGAGAGTGTTTGCTTGGGTGTGGTGGCTATATACGAGAGATGGTGCTCCCTCAAGGGTTAAGTCCGTCCTAACCGTTAGGCAAGGTGCGACATCATGATCATCTTAGCACTGGACGGTTGGGGAGGAACGTGGTATATATATGAAAGCTCTGAGAGTGAGGTTAGCATCACATGATCACAGGAAAAGACAATACTCAACGAGTAAAGTGAACCAAGAAAGAGAGAACATGATCATCCTTCGTCGTTCATGCTAGGAGTGTAGATGATAAAAGATTATAGATCATTAGATCCATTTTGATTCAATTTAAAAATGACTTAAAATAAATCGGATTAAATCACATTCATCTCATATAAAATGAATATATATAAATTTTATATATTAAATTAACAAAAATTTATTTTAAAAAATATTATATTATATTATATTATATTAAAATAAATTATTTTAAAATAAAAATAATTTTATATCATATAAAAATATTAATTGATATATAAAAATATAGTATAATATTATTATTTTAATTTTAAAATATTTTTTATTATAAAAAAAACATTTGGATAAGGTCGAATGACCCGAAACATATTTTAAATTAGATCACAAAATATACTTTTAGTTTGAATTCATTCTTAAACATTTCTAATTCATCCGTCTCTAAATAACTTCGTATCTTAGATTAAAAATAAGCTTTTAATTTGTCTTTACCAATTTATATGATCATAAAAATTCCATTATTTTATTAATAATTATTTAAATAAATTAATAAAATAATATCAAAAAATTTGTCTTGCTGAAAAAAATAAGTTTAAAAAATACAAATAATAAATAAATTTTTAAAATATTTAAAAATATGATAAAAATAATTAAATATTAAATATATACTTTTAGAAAGAGATTTATAAATAAGATTCTAACGTAATATTTTACAAAAAAATTAAATAAAAGGAGGTTATAGATCAAATTTTGGTTTAATTTTTGTATTTATTTTTTAAATAATTATTTAAATATTTTATAAAAATTGAATCAAATTAACAAACTATTTATTAACTGCAAAAGTTGTTTGTAGTTTATAAAAGAATAATAGTTTTAATCATTATTTTTATCATAATTTTAATTCATTAGAAACTTTGTTTATTATTATTTGAATCATTTTGTCAGCTATACAAATATTGGAATATTATTTTAATTTTTTTGTCTTAAGTAACATAAAAAGGTATAAACAACAATTAATTTAAGTTATTATCATTCTAATCGGTTAGTTTTCTATCCTTTAATCTAATTTAGAAACTCTTCCATAGAAAGAGTCTTAATATTTGGTACTTAAATGAGTTAATATTTATAATAGCTGTTGAAATTTAATTCTTAATTTGACTCTTTCGTCATTTTTCGTCATTAAAAAATTGATCTAACAAATTTAATTGACACGTGATAATATCAAAACGACGTCGTTTGACATGAGAAAGAGGTTAATACCAAAACCTAAACATTAACCAATTAAAAATGAAACCTCCAACCGACCCTTCTTCTTCTTCCTCCTCTCCTCATATACGTACCGTCAGAGAAGAACCATAAGTGTCGCTGTAACTAAAGCTTGAAACTTTTCTTACTTGTTTCGCTTCCATTGTAAAGACTAATTGTCTGGAAATTACCATCTTTTCAAAAATAGGTTAGTAACACAATCGTTACTCTCAACATACGATGTTCTATTTTCTGCAAAATGTTGCATGAGGTTTGTTCTTCATTTTTTCGCACTATTTTATCAATGAAATTTTGGAAAACTTTGGTTGATTACAGTTGTTGATAATGGTAGAGTTCTTGTATGTTAGGGTTTATTTTTTTATATGTATGTGGCTGTGATCAACTGAATTCTATAATTTTTTGTAACGCAATCATTGATTTTTCATATTCCATTTTAAAATAACAATCTTACTCCTTTATATTCCATTTTAATTGAAAATTGATTCTATTATTTGTTGTAAAATATTAGCTTTTAATTTGACATTCTAGCTGCATAGTTCTAGTTAGTTTGTTTATTTGTTCTTTTTAATTGATTTTTTATTGAAAAACTATGTAATGTTAATGGTAGACTCATGTTGTATGTCATTCAATATATTTTTGTTATGTTTTGATCATTTTAAATCTAATAGATACAATAATCTATGCAGTGAAATTTATGAGACGTGGTATAGAACAATCGAACAACTTTTGTATATCTTTAAGAAATTGCATTGATCTATGAAAATACATGTGAGATTTGGTGAGGTGATTGAAAATGTTCTATTAGCACCACATCTTGTTGTTGATGATACACAAGTTTCAGAGATTACTCACAGTCAGAAAATCAAGAACAGATAGTGATTGGTTTCTAATATTTAATAAACTGTTGACTAGTTTGTAATCGTTTATCATACACAGTTAAATGTTTTTTGGATCCAATTGATTGATGTTATTTGATTATCTTCGAGAGACTCTTGCAATTTGGAAAAATTGGGGCTGCTAGGTTTTATTTAAAATTTTTAGGGGTTAAATTAATACTTTCAAATATTTCACCATGTCATCTAACTGTTTTGCTGCTAGGTGTCAACCAAAATTGTCAGGTCAGCTTTTCGGTGACAGAAAACAATAGAAGGACCAACTTGAAGCGCGAGTCAAAATTTCAAAATAAAATTAGAATCAATTGAAATTTTGAAGGTTAAATTAAATTAGGGTCAAATTTCAGAGATCATTTTGAATATTAACTCTACTTTTAACATATACATTTTTTAATTAAAATCTAGATTAATTTGTTTACACAAAACAAACTGCAACCATATTTTTCGTTGTATTAATTTTTATATAATTTATCGCTTCAGCAAGGTCACTTTATATATATATATATATATATATATATATATATATATATATATATATATATATATATATATATATATATATATATATATATATATTCGACATAGAAATTCGAAATACAGAAGACAATTTTTGGATCATTATTAGTTTATTACCTATATTTATGTCATGTTTTTAATACCAAACATGATTTCACAAACACATTCGAAAAAAATAAACTTTTATCTGTATTTTGTATCACGGTCCTGATGATAATACTGTAATCTACATCAATTAATATAAAAGGAAAAGATAAGAATAGCATTATAGCAACTTAAAAATACCTGCTTTAACCGTTAATTTGTCAGTTAAAGTAAATGTTGCTCTAATAGAGTATTGGAATTATATATACTCCACAAATATCCGGATATAAAAATAAGTGATTGTTATAGTACATAAAATATAATATTTAACCTATTTAAAAAATTAATAATTAATATTTAATTTAAAAATATAAAATTAAATTATTTTTAAATATTTAAAATTTATTATAAAAAATAAATTACACAAAAATTAAACACTAACTCATAATCAGAAACGGCCATAAAAATATTATTTATGACTTATAGTAATCTTTATTTGAAAGTTTTAGGAACGGATTAGTAAATCAGTTGGAGAAGGAGAAAGTGGAAACTTTAGAGATGTTACCATCAGTAGAGGAAGTGAAGGAGGCAGTATGAGATTGTGAATCTTTTAAGACTCAAGGAAGTGATGGCTACAACATAAATTTTTATTAAAAAGTGCTCAAACGAGATAGGAACGGAATTCACTGCAGTTATGATGGAGTTCTTTAAGACAGCACGACTACCAGCAGACGCTAATGTCACATGGGTAGTGTTGGCTCCGAATTTTGTTGGTGCTAAGGAGATAAAATATCTCAAACCTATCAGTATGATAGGTGTGTCTATAAGGTTATCTCTAAATTGTTGACACGAAGAATGAAGAGGATTATGCCAGACTTAATCGGGGAATTACAGAGTGCCTTTGTGAAGGGGAGAAAGATACACGTTGGAACGTTAATTGCATGTGAAACCGTGCAATGGTTGAAACTGAAGAAGAAAGAATTAGCGATTATTAAACTGGACTTCCAAAAAACCTATGACAGAGTCAAATGGTGCTTTGTTGATACTGTGCTGGAGAAGATGAGCTTCGGAAGGAAATGGAGGGCATGGGTTAGGGAGTGTGTTACTTCGGCTTCTATCTCTATTCTAGTTAATGGTTAACCATCAAAACCGTTCAAAATGGAGAGAGGACTACGTCAAGGCGACCCATTATCGCCGTTCTTGTTTGTTCTGGTGGTGGATGTGCTCAATAGGATGATCTGGGAGGCAGTTAGAAATGGGTGGATATCTCCACTCTTAGTCAGTAGGGATAATATAAAGTTATCACACTTACAATTTGCTGATAACACTATATTATTATGTCCACTAGAGGAGGAGACACTGAGGAACTATAAGAGACTTCTGAGGTGCTTTGAAATGATGTCTGGGTTGAACATTAACTTTGAGAAGTCTAACTTGATACTAGTGAACTGCAGTCAGGAGTGGGTTAATCGGATGTGCCAGCTACTAGGATGTCAAGAGGCAGCTCTACCGGTAAGGTACCTTGGCATTATCCTAGGAGCGAATCCGCGATTGGTAAAAACTTGAAAACCGGTTATAGAAAAGGTGGAAGAGAAGTTCAGTTTGTGGAAAGTAAAGGTACTTAGTAAGGCTGGTAAGTTGGTACTTATTAAGTCGGTAATCAACAGCCTGCCTATTTATTACCTGAGTTTGTACAAGATGCCTAACGCGGTTGCTCGAAGAATTATATCCTTGCAGAGGAGATTCTTTTGGGGGAAGGATGATGGTCGACCTGGCATGGCCCTTGTAAAGGGGGAGCTGGTACAGACATCGGAGAAGCTAGGAGGATTGGGGGTGGGTGATGCAGTGGTCCGTAATTCGGTTTTACTGCTTAAATGGTGGTGGCAATTCTCTAAAGAGGAATGCCCTCTATGAAAGAAGGTTGTATGTTCATGCAATAGTTTGAATCCAAATCACTTGTTGTCAACTCAGATATTACTGAAGAGGGGAGACTGTGGAAAGACATATGTCAAGTGCAAATAAGGGAGCAACATGTCAAGCAGAAGATGATTGATGGCTTGGCTATGGAGGTAGGAGATGAAAGATCCACCAGATTTTGGGATGATACATGGTTGCAAGTGGGAAAGCTGAAAGACTCCTTTTCGAAACTCTTCTTGATTTCAAACCAAAGAGGATCAGTAATTGGGGATTGTGGGTTTTGAAATAGGATAGAGTGGGTTTGGCACTTACAGTGGAGAAGAGAACCGAGACAATGGGAGACAGATACACTGAACCAACTGCTTAATGTCTTGCAATCTGTTAGACTGATAGCGGATGTGCAAGACAGAGTGGTGTGAAAATTTGATAAGGAAGGCGTTTATTCTACTAATTCATTTGTGCAGGTTTTACAGGAAGAGACTTTGGATGAGGAGCTTCTGAGATTCAGGTTCACAAAGGAGATATGGAAAGGTCTAGTTCCGTTTGGAGTGGAGCTGTTCGCGTGGTTTGTTTTGGTAGGCCGGGTCAACACAAAGGACCGACTAAGTACTGGAAATCCTACAACAGAATGATGTGGTGTGCGTGCTGTGCAAGAAAGATGTTGAAAATATACATCATTTATTTATTACATATGAATACTCTTGGCAGGTGTGGCGTGCTTGGATCTCGACGTTTGGACAGATATGGATTATTCCTGGTACGTTGAAAGAGCATTTTGAGAGTTGGAGATCCATCCCAATGAAAAAAGAGAGATGCAAGTATTGGCTAGTTGGATTCTTTTCAGTTATATGAATTATCTGGCTACGCAGAAATGATGCTATATTTCGGTGCAAGACAACACAGATTGATGACTGTGTAAAACAATCATTCTCATGTGCTAAAGAATGATGTTATAAATAACTCATATTGTTAATGGCTATATCAAAAATAACGTAAAAATTGTTATGTTATTGATAACTACGCAAAAATGATATTTTTATTTTACAATACTCTACTTAAGTGTTAAACTCTTAAAAAAAAAAAAAGTTGTCTCATATGGGACTCTTGACTTTATAATTTTTATATTATGCCTACTTTACCTAGTGTGTATTATCCTAGCTAGGCATATTTCATCACAATATCGATAAACCTTATCCAAGTGCATATAAAGTTAGTATACAATAAATTAATAATAAGTGTTTGTCTCCTGTATTCGTTATTAACCTAACTTATTATACATCAAAATGTTGCAAAGAATGCGTACGATAAATGCGAAATTACGTACAAAAGTGGTTGAAACTTTCATTCTACGTCACTATGCGTGCTTAGTTTTTAATGAGATAAGATAATGTGCGATTACTTTTTTGGTTTAGTGGCCTAGTATACCCCATCAGATATGTATGAGTATAAATTATTGAGCAATGTTAGGGGAAAGCAACATTTGTGATTGATAGTTATTAATTAATTATCAATAATGATTTAATAGTATAAGATTGGTGTGAAATTTCATCCAATAACTCACCTTTTTCTACTGATTACATACTGACCAAAATACAATAAAATTGTTGGCCCTAAACTTTTCTTAAATTATTTTGTTGACTACTCTTTCTTTTTCGTTAAGGATGTACGGCTTTATGTTAGTTTTCTATTTTTTTTTTTTAGTATTTTCGGTTTAGCATATGAATAACCGACTAATCTATTTGTGTTGTTGACCCAACCTAAAAAATTCAAGGCTTACTCACGCACTAGTTTTTTGTTTTCAATTTTCAACTTGTCATGTGTAACTTCTTCATAGGCAGATTAATAAATTTCAATAACTTGTTTACGAAACAGATGCTCACTTCTCTATTTTCCAATGTTTCTAATGAAAAATGAGTGATAAATAAATATATAAAAAAATTTCCACTATATATATATATATATATATATATATATATATATATATATATTAGTGGAACCAAGTCCATCAAACTGAAAATATTAATAAGTAAAAAATAAAAATCTAATCATTATTAAATTAAAACAATGTGCTTCACCGATTACATTAAGCACAAAATTAATAATATTATAATAATTTATTTATCGTATCATTTTAATAATATTTTTAGTTTAGAATTTTTTCTTTATAGAGTACATATATAATTTAGTGATTCAATTTTCATTTATAGTCAATACCAAACAAAAATTTAAAAATGCAAAGTGTCTAAGTTTTTAAAGTAATTAAATTTAACTAAATTGTTAAAAAAAACTATTCACGTGTTTGTCATTTTTCTTTTTAACTATTTTTTTTTTCTTCTTCTTTAACATCGTTATCGTCATTGTTATCGTTATTGCCGTCGTCGTCGTTGCTACGACCACTATATTTTTCAATGTCGTTATCGTTGTTGTTTCTTTTTCTTTTTCTTGATGTTGTTATTTAATTTCTTTTTCTCCTCATCCTTCTTTATCATTAACATTGTCTTTGTTGTCATCTTCATCTTCTTTAATTTTTTCTATAAATATTCAAAAAACTAAAACACAAAAATTTTGATGTACAACAGATAAATTTTAGTGTAGCAAAAATTATTATACTATACTTTAAAAATTTGTGTATTATGTGTAAAAATTTGTATATTATACCAATAAAAAACATGTAGTATACAAGGTACTGATGTATATATCACAGATTCACAACAAGTTACAAACTTGAAAAATAAAAAAATCCAAAAAGTAGTTCCTTAGTTCGTTAGTTAGTTAAATTCTATTGAAGTTGTAATTAGTTCCTTGACTTAGTCTTAGATAAACTTGTATATATATATATAAGCGTCCTTAGTCGTAGAGAATACAATAGTTCATTTTTATAACTCAATTCCATCTAGTTTTTTTTATTGTAATTCTTCCCTGTATCTAGTGCACAATTTTATTTTTTTCTTCTTCAATCCAAATGCATCATTATTCATTTATGTAGCACATAAATTTTGGTGTACAACACAAAAATTTTAATTTATAGTACAAAAATTTTGATTTGTACCATAGAAATTTTTAAAAAACTACATAACTAGAACATTTGTAAAATTCAAATAAATGCTGAATAATTAATTAATAAACTAATTATAAACAAAACAAGTTTAAAATAGAAACTCGGACACTCATTTTAAAAATTTTGACCTAAAATAGAGCTAACGGACTTAAAACTGCAAACGGACCCATATTGGCCCACGGTTAGAAGAGAGAAGAGAAGTGAGAGCGAATGCCCTAATTCACTATTTATCACTTCCTTTCAAATCCACATAACTTTTAATTCGTAGTTCTGATTGACGATCCGTTTGCAGCTATACGTTCATCTTGGCTCCCTCTTCGATATCATCTAGCTATTGTGGTAAGAAACTTCAAAATTCTTGTCCCATTTTCTATTTTTTTCTGAAAATGCATTTTTGGTTAGTTTGATGTTGAAATTTTGTGATTTTGATATTTAGGGAAAGCTTAACCTTGATTTTTAGTAGGGTTTTGATCCATTAACACGTGGTTTGAGGTAAGATAACTCTATCCCGTTCAATTTTTCATATATGTGCGAGTCTTAGTTGAACTATGTGTGGAATTTGGTGATATTAGAGTTGCATAGTTGATTTTGCACAAATTACATGCTTGGTGTGGTTGTGAAGCTTTTGTTGAGGTTTGAAGTGGCACTTGTGCTGATTTTGGGTCACTTGGTGGAGACTTGGAAAATTAATCAAAACTTGGGTCCATCCAGGAAGAAATCAAAGAGTTGGAAAAATTGCCGTCATTAATGTACGAATTTTGATTTCAGGTAGATATTATGTAAAATTGTGTGAAAAATCTAAGTTAATTATCCCTAGGATTGGATTGAATGAAAATGATGGCGGTTATGTTTAAATTGGTTGGTGAGTAATATAGAATAGTATAAATGGAATTGGATATGCATAATTGACTTGGTGTTGATTGATGGTCGAATAATGATGTGTTTGACATGAAATTGAGAATGAGCAATATATATATGTATTTGAATGAAATTGTGGTTTAATTTGCCTATTAAGTCTTTGATATGAAAATTGGGTCGAAAACCGTGATAGGGTGAGATATTCTTTATTTGATAAGTTATGGTAAGTTGGATAGTTGTCATGTTGTGATTGGTTGTGAAATGATATGGTTTGGTTGAATGATTAGATTGTTGATATTCGTTTGTTGATGAAAATTTTGGAAATTGAATTGATTGTAGTGGAAATTGTTTGATTAGGTGTTGAATAGTTAGGAAATGGTGAATGAGTGTTAAGAATGCTTAGAAATAGTTTTGGGATGGGCTGAAACTAAATGAATAGATGAATTGGTAAAAATGAACAATTGTGTAAAATTGGTGAAAAATTGATTTTTGACCAACTTTGACAGACATAACTTGGCGCTCGGAGCATGAAATTTAATGAAATTATTTTAAATTAAAGCTAGTGAAAATATATTTAAAACAGTCTAAGAATGGATGAAAATTGATAAATATAGCAAAAATTATTGATGTTTAAACTTAGGGGTGAAAAATTGAATTATACAGGGTTGCAGAATTTTTAGCAGAACTGAATCTATACGTATGCACCTATCATGCGTACACATGTAATTGAACTTGCGTGTATTCATGGGTCATGTGTACACATGACTTATAAAAAAGAAACGAATGAAAACGACCTTGCACGTACGCATGAAATGAAAACAGAATTAAAATTGTGCATATACAGAGGTCATGCGTATGCATGATGTCCTAACCCAAATTGAAATCATGCGTATGCACGACCGTGCTGGTTTTCTAAAATAGATAAAGGATTGTGATTAATAAATATAATAACTTGTGAAATTGGTTAAAGAAACTAATATTGACTGGGTATGGCCTGAATGGCTGGATTGGCAAGGTCGGAGAATTGTCCTGCTTGCGTGACAATGACGTGGATTTTTGGTGGCAGAATTCAAGGTCCACAAACAAACTGGTAAGTGCACCAGGTCGTATCAAGTAATACCTCAGGTGAGTGAGGGCCGATCCCACAAGGATTGATGGATTGAGCAACAGTAGGCGAATGATTCCTTAGTCAGGCAAGCAGAAAGTGATGTTTTGGGGTTCAAAAACATTAAACAGTAGTTCAGAGAGTAGAAAACACAACAGCGAAAGTGGTGTGAGATATACGAGAGAAAGCAGTTAAGGTTTCGAAGATATTTACTTTTTCGGATTAAGTTTTTTTACCAACTATTTTAATCATGCAAGATTCATTTCATGACAAATTATCAGTGACTAAACCCTAATGTCTTAGTGATTTAGTCTCCTCTAACTTAGTTAACCGCCAATGTCTTGGTCACTTAATTTCGATTAAAGCGTTAAGTTCCATTCTAGTTTATGGCCACAAAAATCCTAATTACCAAAAACTAAGAGAATTATATGTCACATATCCCGATTAGTTCAAGTAATTAACGATTTAGGAAGAATTTACTTTCAAGCTGTTGTTCAGGTGAGATATCTCTTCCAAGAATCATAAGAACACATATAAAATAAGGGTTATTCTTTCGATCTACCCAAATTCATAAAATGAAGAACAAAAAGTACAAAAGTAATCTTTGAAATTGAATCAATACATTAATTAAAATAAAATAGTAATAGTCTTAATCCATAGAAATAAATAGAGCTCCTAGCCTTAACCGAGGAGGTTTAGTGGCTCATGACTTTGAGAAAAAACTAGGGTTCAAAAAATGTGAAAGTGCGCAAGTGCTAAGATCCCCAAAGGATGAATCTTTTCTCTTTTATATCTAACCTAATTTGATTTCAAACTAAAATAAAATAATAAATTCTAAACCTAAAAGATTTTGTTTGTAATTAAAAATAACTAAAATAAAATAAAATAGAGTAATTAAAAGTTAAATCCAACTAAAGATGCTCCTGTAGTGAAGTCTGATTCGAATTGCTTGGCGCTAAACGCCAGCTTTGGCGTTTAATGCCCAAAGGGGACAGAACGCTTCCTTCCAATGTTGAGTTGCTGGCGCTAAATGCCAGTTTGGCGTTCAGCGCCCTAGTGGGCATCTTCAATTCTTCTCTTTCTTGCACAAAATTCTGCCAAACTGATCCGAACTTTATCTGAATTAATTAAAACACCAAAATAATTCAAAGTAGCATCCAAAGAGGATTTTACCACTAAAATATACTTAAACTTAATAAATTCTAACTTAAAATAAACAGAAAATAGGGTAAAGATGCTCACGCATCAATTTCGTCCCGCTTGCATATTTTTGGTTTGGCACTTGTACCCGGCAGGGACGAAAGTCTCATCCCGCTTGCTTGTGGTTGCAGTGTGACTTGGAGAAGGTTACAGGTCACTTTTCCTTTTAGACAGAATGATACTCCCAATGAAAAAGTGACGGGGCACTCTTCCTCTTAGACAAGTGATAGAGTACTCTCTCTCTGAGACAATTGACAAGACACTCTCCCTCTGAAACCAGTTTGTGATAAGTTGAGAATGTTCTTTTTGAAGATGTAGTAGATTGTTTTGCCCATATTCTCTCTGATTGCAAGATAACAGGGCACTCTCCCTCCGAAACAAGTGACAGGGCACTCTTTCTTTGAGATGGCTTGTGATAAGCCTATATAGTTTTTCTATTGGAGATGTGCAATTGAGAAACAATGTTCGTGTTAGCTACCGAATGTGTCGGATTTTGGCAGTTTAACCAACACGTGAGTTCATGGCCAGTAAGACAAGCATGCATCATATGCATCTATGTGACATTATTTGAGTGTGCTTATTGTATTTGGTTTGTTTATCTGGATAATTGTTAATTGCTAATTATATTACTTGCTATAACTTGTCTATTGATTGTGTTTGAATTGCTTTACTTGTGTTTGCTACTACTGAACTAATCATTAGAAACGAATTGGGAATTTAAGATGTTTAGACTAAACATTGAAAATAAATCGATTGAGACTTAGTTTTGATATAGAGTTACTGAATTTGGACAATTATGATATTGAGACAGATGATGATTAGTATTGGGAAGAACTGAGATATAGAGATCACTAATACATATGAGATTTAGTCTGTTTATCGTATTTGGATTAGTGGAACCCTATGCTTGAACTTGGTATGTTTGGAGGCTAGGATTGCCTAGCGGGTTCATGTAATTTTACATAATCTCTATTTGGAATTATTATCATATTAGGAACTTTCGGATTCTCATCTATTGTGGAATTTTGTTGAATTTCAGATACAGGATGTGACGCACCTTGCTGAACGTGCTGGATTTCTCTTGGAAAGTGAGACTGCTTTTGGGATTTTATTTTGTACTTAGTGTATTTATATTCTCCACTTTTGAACATGTATTTGTATATCTCTCTTAGAGGTTGATATGGACAAACAGGTTGTACTTTGTATACTTCTGGGTTGTACTATACTTTCTATCCGGCCTTTTCTTTGTAGGTCGAGACTGGTACTTACTATGTATCTCCTTTTGAATCATATATATTTATTTATTTATATCTCTTTCTTTTTTGTATACCGACGTTTGTTACTTTTAACGTTTCAAGTGCGATGCGATTGTCGTTTTTGTTCACCTTTTTTCACAGGCTCCTAGCATATTAATATTTCTTCGAATATATATGTACGCATTTTGTTTTTAAGCATCGTAACGCCTCATCACGTTTGATTTACCACTATAGCGTAAGGTTTTGTATGGTAAGATGTTATAACATTGACTCACCAAACTAATAAAATACATTCGCAGCAAAAATTTGTGTATAATGTACAAAAACTTGTGTGCTATGTTTCTAAAATTTGTATGCTATATGCAAAAGTATTTATTCTATATCGATAAATTTATGTTATGTGTAAAATTTTATATTATGTTTTGAAAACTTGTGTGCTATATCAATAAATTTTTGTGCTTTTCAACAAAAATTTAGGTTCTGTAAAAAATACAAAAAAAAAGTGTAGTGATATAAACACGCATTTTTTTCGCTAAATTTTTTACCAACTTAATTAAACTTAATTACAAAAAGACTTCTATACATAATATTACTCAAAAAAATTATGTATTTCTAGTTAGATAATTATATAAATCACTTTATATTATAGTATATCAAAATTAAATTTATAATTTAATGTTTAAAATTAAAGATCAGTCTAAGATTAATTTGTTAATCTCTAAAAATAGACTTTTGATACTAACAAAATTCTGAATGATCAGATGGACCGTCTACATTGGTCTTTATAGACCAACTTTATTTCATATCAATTTTTACAAGAATTTATTTGACGGTAAACAATTTTTATGTATAATGTTAATTTAAAATAAAATAAATTGATATGATCTTTTGAAAAAAAAAATCAACATTCCACATAACTTAAAAAAAAATTAAATATCAATAAGTTATAATTCAAATAACATAATTTTTTTATAGTCATTTAAGAGATTGTGATTTCGAATATTCTTATCTTTTATATAAAAAAAAACTAAATACTAAATTTACTTTATTATTCTAAATTATAAATTAGCATACACTTAATATTCACGCATCAGGTACCCTCCATTACATTCATGCACTTTGGGTTTTACAAAAGCTATGATATATTCTATATATTAAATTATAAATTATAATTAGAAGGATCTATTATAATCTAAACCTTGGATGTTGATAGCTTCGATGATAGCCAATCAGAGCGCAAAATGTGGCTGAATATCTGTTTAGATCTCAATAATAATCTGATGTGCATCATCGCACTTTCCAATTGCGTTTTCGGGGTGCAGCATGCAAAGTGATGAATAGGCCATCAAAACCAAACACACAATGCCCCAAAAAAACACACATTAAAACACCTATCAACCTTTATCAAATTGGTGTCCCCTGCCAAAGCATAAAGTCTTTGCAGATAAATATTAAAAAGAATTGGATAAGAGTGGGTGTAATGGCTTCGCTAAATGAAAAACAAATAAATGGATAAACCACTCATGTTTCAAACTGTTGGCCCTCTCAATGTTATTTTAGGAATTAATAGGCATTATAGTGAACTATTTACTTAATTATTATCCATTGTCTTTGTTCCCTTGGAATCTTTCCATGAAGAGAAGTGATTGGTAATAATTAAGCATGTGATGAGAGACTAAACTTTCACTAGTTGGACTAGAAGCATCGGATAATATTTGAAATGCCAACAGGGGGTAGAGATTGGTCAAGATTTGCATACTCCTTTTCAAGTACCATTGCTATTGCTATGGATATTTGACCAATAGAGCATTAGTATATTTTCATGCGTATTCTTTCTATCAATTCTTCTTCTTCTTTATTTTTTGTTTCTTTTTTGGGACCCAATGTTGGATGATTAAAGATTAATGAAACAACTGGAACATTTCGTTTGAAGAAATTAAGGGAAATGCCATCTAAATAATGGTGAGGATATTTCGAACCAATTTCTTTTTTTTAAATAATATATATATTGTAGCTAGAATTGATGGCCCCACATACATATGTTACCAATAGAAAGAAGACCTTGTGGTCCTGGAATGGAATGAGTCTCGGGACCTCCAAATGGAAATAGAAAAATGATGTCATTTGAATTATAATTGATTTGTAAAAATTGATGGAAATTTTATAATAACTAAATTTTGCATTATTATAAAACTCGACTTGGTGATGGATTCTGCTGACTGCTGAGACATTGAGTCGCTACTTGGAGAATGGAGATTGTCCTAAGGGAAAAAAAAAAAATCTATCTAGTGAATAAAATGTTTACAAAGACAAAATATTGCCGTATAAGAGGGTTTGTTTTTTTCAGAAATAAAATGCAAAAAAGGTTCATATTTTTTCAGATATTATTTTTGAACTTTAATTTTTTAAATATAATTTTTTTTGTTTAGAACAAGTTTGCTGTACCTCGGACGAACTCTATAAAAATTATAAGAGTTTGCGCAAATTCTCATCAAATATTTTAAATTCCACCTTTTTAATCAATTTTAATCCATTATCATCATCTCCAAATAATATATAGATTTAGAAATAATATATAAGAGTACACAAAAATACACAAACAACAAGAATGACTTTTTAAAGGACTTTTTTAATTATAAACTAAAAAAATAAGACATATTTAACAATGACAACCATTATCATCATCTCAAAAAATATATGTACCCAAGTACGGGGTACGGTGAACTTGCTCTAAACAAAACAGGGGCGGAGCTAGGTACAAGCAAAGGGGGGCAATGGCCCCCCTTAATTTTAATTTTTTACATGTAAATTATATATAAATTTCAGTTTAGCCCCCCCTTAAAATTTTATTTTAGTCTTATTTTATTGTGTAAATATTTTTTGCCCCCTCCAATATTTTTTCTAGCTCCGCCCCTGAAACAAAAAAAATCATATTTAAAAAATTAAAGTTAAAAAATAGCATTTTGGAATATAGATTTTTTTTATTTTATTTCTGAAAAAAAATTCTCGTATAAGAAATTAGAATTTTTTTTTTCTACTTAGAATGGAATACATTTTATTTTGTCCTATAATAAAAAAATTGTTTTGAGAGAGGACCATGAGACTGTAGTGGGAGCCCAGGCTACAAAAAAGCCCAACTCATTAAATTATTAAAATATAGAGGCCCATTTTTCGCCTGCTGTCCCTGTCCGTTGTTGAAGTCAAAGTCAACTGGTGGCAGTAGCTGAAAAACACGACTTGTTTCTGAGACCAAAGTCCAAGAGCAGAGAAATTCGGTAGCCATGTTGGGCAGTTCTTCTTCTTCTCCTCCTCCTGCAATGAAGCATGATGTGTTTATCAGCTTCAGAGGGAAGGATACTCGTGACGGCTTCACCAGCCATCTCTGCACAGCACTGCGCAAGAGACACATTGAAACTTACATGGATGACAGGCTTGTGAGAGGGGAAGAGATTTCACCCGCACCGGAGAAAGCAATTGAAGAATCCACCATTTATGTCATTGTTTTCTCCCAAGGCTATGCTTCTTCCCGGTGGTGTTTGGATGAACTCACCAAAATCATGGATTGCAAGCACAGATTCGGGAGGGAAGTGATTCCAGTGTTCTTTATGGTGGACCCGGCACACGTTAGGCAATCAGATAGGAAGTTATGAACAACCATTTGAGAAGCACCAACAGCGATACGAAGACAAAGTGCAGGGATGGAGATCTGCTCTATACCAAGCAGCTAATCTCTCCGGATGGGATTCACGAGCATTCAGGTTAACTATTGATTAGATTTATAAAGAAAATTAATTATAAATATAAATTATTCAAAACTTAACTTTCTTTTCTCGAAAGATTGATCCTTTGACCTTTCGTTAAAATAGGGAATTCTTCTCTTCACTGAGAAGAAAGTTCACTTTTTGCCAAGGATATCTATTGCTTTAATTAGTTTCTTTAATATGTGCCAGACCTGAATCCATTCTTGTTGAAGAGATTGTGGAAGATATTTGGACAAAATTGAATAGTCAATCCATTAATGATAATGGAGGACTTGTTGGAATTGACAAGCATATTGAACAAGTTGAGTCCATCTTGCATGGTGATTCAGCAGATTTTCGGATCGTAGGGATTTGGGGCATGAGAGGAATAGGTAAAACAACAATTGCCCATGCATTATATCGTAAGCTGGCAACCTAATTCAGTTACACAAGGTTTTTTGACGATGTCTCAACAAAAATTAGAGAGTACAAAAATGATGGAGGATATAGGGACAGGAGGCACATGCTTCAAAGACTGAAGGTTCTCCTCATTCTTGATAATGTGAACAGCGCAGATCAACTTGAGGATTTGATTGGAAGGCGTCGTAGCTTTGGTCCGGGAAGTAGAATTATTGTGACTAGTAGTGACAAACAAGTGCTCAACAATTTAACTGACGAAATTTATGAGGTTAAGAATATGGATTTTCAGGATTCTCTACAACTGTTCAGCTTACATGCCTTTAAACAAAACTACCCAATAGAATCCTACATGGAAGTATCAGAAAAGGTACTCAATTATGCTGAAGGGATTCCGTTAGCTCTCAAAGTTTTGGGCTATTTTCTTTATGGTAGAACAAGGGAAGCATGGGAAAGTGAGTTGCAAAAGTTGGAAAAACTTCCCAATCCTAAAATCTTCGATGTGTTGAAATTAAGTTTTGATGCGCTTGATGAGGAGCAACAAGATATATTTCTTGACATAGCCTGCTTTTATAGAGGGTATGAAGAGCATACTGCAAAACAAAAACTTAATGACTCTGGTTTCTCGGCTACCATTGGAATAGAAGTTCTCAAGGAGAGGTGTCTCATATCTGTTTTGAATCGGGAGATTGTGATGCATGACCTAATACAAGATATGGGACAAGAAATCATCCGTCGTCAAGGTGTCAAGGATCCTGGAAAACGCAGTCGATTATTTAAGCATCAGGACATTTATCAAGTTTTAAAAAAGAAAAAGGTATATGTTTAGCTCTGACTTTGCTTTCTTATTCCCCCCACCCACCCAACAACAAGTATCACTTGCTAAGTCATACAGTCACATACTCATATTGATTGACTTATAGAACCTGTAGCATTTATCAGTTCCTTGCTTTTACTTTTAGGGGACAGAAGCAATCCAATGTATTGTGCTTGACATGTGCAAAATTAGAGAAGTTAACATACATTCCAAAACCTTCAAAATGATGCATAAACTGAGAATGCTCCAATTCTACACGTCAAAGTCAGCAAAAGACTCAAATGTACACATTCCTAAATTTCTTAAAAGTCTTCCGGATGAGCTAAGATTTCTTCGTTGGGATGGTTTCCCTCAAATATCTTTGCCACAGGACTTTTGCCCAGAAAATCTTGTTGAACTCAATATGCGTGATAGCCATCTTGAACGACTCTGGGACGGACATCAGGTATTACAAGCGTTGTGTAACCTTCATTTTTATTCTTTTTTAGTAATGAGAAGTACTCTTTAAGTAAATTACAATCTTATCCATGCAAAGCAGAATTGGTCTTGTGTATTTTTGTTAATTACTCATTTAATTTTTTGTCCTAGGATTTACCAAATTTGAAAAGACTTGACCTCAGTGGTTCTCGGAAGCTGATTCAAATACCAGACCTCTCGCAGTCTCCAAATATTGAAGAAATAATTCTTAGTCATTGTGTAAAGTTGGATGTCGTTTACTCCTCTAGTTTCCTCGCCAAGCTCAGCTGCTTATGGTTGAATGGTTGTTATGAGCTTAGGATTTTAAATCTTCCTAGTAGTATCCTATTGGAATCTCTTGGTGTAATAGTTCTTTGTGACTGTCCTAGCCTTGAGATGTTTTCAGTCAGTAAAACAAGTGAGGGAGTTCTACCATTTGGCTGTTTGCGTCATGGAAAACTCAGATGCAATGAGAAGAAGAAGGAAGAAGAGAAGCGTGCATGAGGAACGCATTATTTTGATATTTTGCATCCCATTGTTAGTGCTAAAGAATATGAAAACACCGAGGATAATATACACTTACTGAGGTTTAAAGTGTTGAGAGAAGGTTCGCCCTCGTCGTTCCCAGGTCTTGAAGAGATTTGTTGGTTAGATCTCTCTAATTGCGAATCCCTCACAATCCTTCCAGTTGAACTTCTCCAGATGAAATTTCTAAAAAGACTTGATCTCTGTGGCTGCTCAAGTTTGGAAAGTTTCCCTGAAATAAACCAGACTATGGAAAATTTAACTGTTCTCATCTTAGACAAAACAGGAATACAAGAACTACCTTCATCCTTGCACCATTTCGTAGGGCTTGAAGAACTGAGCTTGTATGGGTGCCGAAGGCTTGAGTTTATTCCATCTTCCATCGGAAGTCTAAGTAGACTCTGCAAGCTGGACCTTACCGACTGTGAATCGCTTGAAACTATTCCAAGCAGCATTTTTAAGTTGAAGTTGTCAAAACTTGATTTACACGGTTGCTCAAGGCTGAGGATTTTGCCAGAGATCATGGAAGCTGCAAAAAGTATTGCACACCTTCGGTTAACAAAAGCTGCAGTAAAAGAATTGCCTTTGTCATTGGACCGTTTGGAAGGCCTTACAACGTTGTGCTTATCATTGTGCAGTGATCTAGAGTTCCTTCCGAGCAACATTGTTAATCTAGGCCTTCTCTCTGATCTCGATTGTTCTGGTTGCGTCAATTTAACAAAAATCCCAAATAACATTGATCGTTTGTCATCACTAAGAGAATTGTCATTGCAGGGAAGTGGTATTGTGAACCTTCCTGAGAGTATTGCTCATCTTTCAAGCTTGAAATCATTGGATTTAAGTGATTGCAAAATGCTTGAATGCATCCCTGTGCTTCCACCATTTCTATAACAGTTATTGGCATTTGATTGCCCATCTGTTAGGAGAGTGTCAAGTTCGAGCCTTAAACTCCCCCCAGATTCCAAGGAGGGTCTCTTCAAATTTCATTTCACCAACAGCCAAGAATTGGATCCAAGTGCTCATAGTAATATTGCTGCTGATGCATGTGATATGATTATCCAGGATGCATATAAGTCTGTGCTCTTCTGCTTTCCAGGGAGTGAAGTTCCTCAGTGGTTCCCTTATCGATGCAGGGGAAATTCAGTTACTCTGGATCCAGGTTCTCTGAATCCGAACAACGGTGATAGACTCATTGGTTTCGCACTATGTGTAGTCTTAGGAAGCTCTGAAGTTCAGAGAAACAAGAATAGGGAATTTCCCTACAGACTCAAATTTGAATATGAAGGCATGCATGTTCTTGGCAACAATGATCATTTAAGGAACTATTTCTACTGGAAGGATATACGTATATTCGAGGTCCATCATACTCTCGTGTGGAAATATACTTTGGAATCTTCAGCCATTACCTACATGCTCTCTCATGCCCGAAACTTCAATTTTGAGATATGCGAAGAATCACATGGATATGGTGTACCAACTTCCAATGTAGTAGAGTGTGGAATATGCCCTCTTTATACCAAAGAGAAAGATAATAATTTTCCTGCCGGAGATTATTGGGTTCACTACAAGGCTTGCGCACCAGATCACTGAATTATGGTGAGATATGTTTTGAAGTATCCCATGTCATTATTGTTTTAGCTGCTCTCTTTTGTCCCACGGAAATATTCATATATGCATAAACGTCTTTGGTTTTGGGTGAATTATTTTCATTGGACCTTTCATTTTTACTCCATGTTTATTATGCATTAACTGCAATTCTTTCAGCGATAGGCCGATAGACAAATGCCTTTTGAAAGGGTAAAATATTTGATGCGAAACCAGAAGATCTTTTGTTTTGCATGGTCAACGTGGAACAGCTGAGGATAACAAGTCTTTTTGTATTTTTGGGTATGACCATGCTTTTTCTTCCAAACCCACTTCTCTTGCCATTCCTTGGATAATACTTGGTTTCCTTTAAATTTCAGGCATTTATTATTATTATTTTGAATTTGGCAGACGCAATTCTGTGGTGGCATTTTCTGCATTCATCAGTACCTGCTTGTTCAGTTTTCCTGCATGACGACGCATGATGAACGCGGTTGTTTCCCCCTCCTCTTTTTGGTTGGTTGAGTTCATAATCTATGAAGCCATGTATAATTGATTAATTGTTCTTTGTATTAGGTGAATTGTGACTTAATATTTGGATTAAAGACCGTTTCAGTTAAGAATTTTTTATATATATTAGGTGAAACTTTTTTGTATGGAAAGTGTTATAAGGAACTCCAGTTACGCCTAGTGTATAATCAGTTATACATCAGTTTAAGCCTACTTCACTTATAAAAAATTTTAGGTTAAAGTATTTTTTTTTTATCCTAAAAGATTTTGTAATGTAAAAAAACCAAGTACAAATTATGAGCAAGATGAATTGATTCCTTATATAATAAATTAATAATAAGTTCTATTAGGAACTAACTAGGAAGGTAGTCGATTAGAGTTAACTAGTTGAAAAATAAGAAATGTTATAAAAAAGAAGAAACAACTTTCCACTATCTTAATTTTTCGAATTTTAAAACTAAAAATACAAAGAATTGACTTAAATTGACTTAGGTTGCAGTTGGTTTTCTAGATTTTTTTTATTAATAATAATAGAATAGAATTTTTTGGACTGACCAAGTACATACTTTTCTATTTTGGTACTGAAAGGAGGCCAAAATCCAAAACTTCCTGGGGAATGTTAACCCTGTGTAATAATCATCCTCAATAATCTACTTAAGATTTCTAGGAGGGCTATCCACAAAATGTAATCCTTGATGAGCATTGAGATTCTCTTTTGCAAGAAAATCTGCACACCTGTCTCCTATTTATAAGCGTGTTGGAAGATAAACTCCCATTCTCTGCTTTTTTTTTTTGGTATTGTATCTGGATGTTCTTCAAGCCTTTCCTTATTAGCAAGTAAACAATGAAGTCCAGTCTAGAGGGAGTCTGGCAGCCTAGTCTAGAGATGAAGCCCAACTAAACAATGAAAGAAAACGACCGTGACCAAAAAAAAAAAAGAAAGAAAAGACAAAAAGAAGAGGATTTGGGAAAGGCGTGAGAAGTTGGAAAGCAGGGAGTGCGTGGAAATTTCGATTGAAGAGACGAAGAGAAGCGAAGGCCCCTTTTCCTTTCGTTTGGCCTTGTTGCGCAAGTCAAGAATTTGTTTTTGTTATTTTCCCCTGAACCCCTTTTCTGAGCATAACATAAACCCTCGAATTGGAAGTGATGGTGGCGAAATCAGGCGAGAATGGCTGTGTGGCTCCGTTCCTTCAGAAGTGCTACGATATGGTCTCCGACCCTTCCACCGACTCCGTCATCTCTTGGACCCATCAAGGCCACACCTTCCTCATCTCCGATATCACCCAATTCTCCCTCACTCTTCTCCCCAATTACTTCAAGCACAACAACTTCTCCAGCTTCATCCGCCAGCTCAACATCTACGTACGTCTCTCTTTCATTTGCTTTCAATTTACTTTTGTTTTCTCCATTTGAGTCGGTCATGGATAACTCTAAATTATGCATCAGGGCTTCAGGAAAATTGATACGGACCGCTGGGAATTCGCCAATGACAACTTTGTGAAGGGTCAAAAGCATTTGTTGATCAATATTCGGAGAAGGAAACATCCGCACGCTGCAGATCATCAAAAGCCAGACAATTCTGATGAAGCAGCAGCAAATGATGGGCTTTGGAAGGAAGTGGAGAATCTAAAATCCAACAAGAATTCCCTCATGCAGGAGTTGGTTAAACTCAGGCAGCATCAAGAATCTGCCGAGAATAAGCTGCTACTCCTCACTGATCGCCTTCAAGGAATGGAGAAGCATCAGCAGCAGATGCTATCATTCTTGGTCATGGTTGTTCAAAGTCCCGGCTTCATGGTTCAACTCCTTCAGCCTAACGAAAACAATTGGCGAATGGCCGAACTTGGAGATGGGAATGGGATGATAGTAAAGTATAAACCTCCGGTGCCCGAAAATCTCAAGCCTGTAGTTCCCCGATCACCCACTTTCGAGAAGCAACCGGAACCTGAGCTTTCTTTCGATGGTTTAAAAGACTTGTGCATCAGTTCTGAGTTCTTGAAAGTTCTTATGGATGAGAAGTTGTCTCCTTTGGAAAATCATCCTCCATTTCTTCTTCCGGATTTACCCGATGATGGTTCATGGGAGCAACTTTTTCTTGGCAGTCCTTTCTTGCAAAACACTGATGAAGCTGACAAGCCCACTGTCAGCGGAATGGAGATAGAACCCATCACACCCGAAGATCAAACTGAAAAGTCTCAGTCTTTTGAATCTTTGATTCTAGAAATGGAGAAAACTGAAGAGACCGATGCATTGGAATTACGAGCTGATGGAGTTCATTTGGAGGGGTCGGAGAAACTGAAATCTCTAACCAAGCAAATGGAACTTCTGGCTTCTGAAACTGACAATGAAGAGGAGGAGGAAGAGGAAGGAAGGAAGTGATAATAATGCTGGAGGGATATTTTTCAGTTGGATTATCTTCATTGAGTACCTTATACTATATAGATATAGCATTTAAGTTTTTTTTTGCTTCCATCTTCTACCTCCAACCTTTGTTAGATCCGCATCCAAAATTATAGTGAGTCTCCTAGTTATTACACATGATCTAGATGCTAAATATAGATAATATTCTTCTCTATGTTCTATATGTGAATCCAACTTGTATCTGAATACTAATCGCGGTTTCCTTTTATTGACAGACTTTGATTTTTGACACTTAGTTGTAGGATGGTGCACTTACTTTAGCTATACACAATGAAATCAATATTTGGTAGCAATAGAAAATGTCAGGGGAAAAGGGCCTTAAAAGGAGATTCATTTTCTATTAGTGGCACATGTACTAATATATATATATATATATATATATATATATATATATATATATATATATATAATTGAAAGCATGGTTTCTGTCATATTTTTGGCAGAAGGCAGTAGTAGTAGTAATCGTTGCTTTGTTATAACTTATAACTTATTCCTTTCTTTCTCTCTGTTTCTTCCCACAGGTTGATGCGTTAAGGAGATAAACTCAACCCTGGCCTCTGAAGGGGTATTCTTTTCAAGTCTTCCATAGGATTCGGCTAAAATATAATGAAACAAAAAGAAAAGAGGTCTGTGCTCACTGCTCAGTGACTCCTATAGGATTAGGCTAATCGCTCCTATAGTGTCTACCTCAACTGACATGGAAGATGCCTTAAAGATCGATGCATTATGAAGAAATATGTTATTGCCAAATTTCTAGTATTCATTTTTTAAGTATTACAACGAGACGTATAAGCTTCATTCTTTAATTTATTTGTTTCTGGGTGGAAATGAAATTCATGATACGCACTCATGCAAGCTACAAAGATAAAACATCTAGTGATAACATCATAATATATTAAACCAAAGATCAGATCAAAAGTTGAATAGCAAATTGTACTTGTATGAAACAAATGGTAGCTAGAGAAAATGAAAGATGTAGCACATAATCGTAAAAACATGAATCTAAGTGTGAAAAGCCTTTGCGAGACCAAAAGCAGCAGCAGAGGCAATGGCACCAATTAGAGTTGTCTCGAAAGCACTCCTGAAGGGTCTGTTGCCTGTGAAATATCCCTTGGCATAGCCAAAGATGAGCAATGCAAATAAGGTAACAACCACTGATATGACAACAGCCTCAGCTGCGTTCGGAATGAACATGTAAGGAATGAGTGGAACAATGCCACCCAATATGTATGCTATGGCAATGGTCATTGCACTGTGTAAGGCTCTCCTTGGATCTGGCTTTTCTAGTCCCAGCTCAAATCTGCCAACTCAATAATAAAGCAACTCATCAAATCCTCACCCAAACATTAGATGTATATATTCAACATGTGTTACTTGATCAAAACTTTTTCATGCTTATGACCATTCAAGCTAAGTAGAAGGTAACAAGAGATGGCAATAGTGACTAATATGATGTATATGACTAAAAAAGAGAGAAAGAAGAGGGGTGGGGGGGGGGGGGGGATAATAGTTGATGAGAAATTAAAAAATTGTTATTTTGAAATTGGGTTCATATAAAATGAATCTGATTTCTAACTTGAATCATATTGGTTGTTTCTTAGATTTCAAACTCGATAATTTTGCTATAATATATTATTTTTCCAAGGAGCTTTTAACCTAACAATACTATCAATAATGCATTTTGAGCTTATTTGGGTGCTATTAATTTTTTTAACTTACAATTTATATTTTTTATATAATAGATAATCAAAAAATATTTTTATATTATTGTACACAAACATAATCGATGGATAAAAAGATCTTTTTACATTAGAGATCGAAACAAGCCTAAACCCTAAACCCTAAACCCAAACAAGCCTTATATCAACTAGGGGTGTGCATGAGTCGGGTGAAATTGGGTTTGATGTGACCCAAATTCGACCCGAAATATATACCGGGTCTATTTATTATACCCGAACTCGGCCCTAGACCCGATGAAACCTATACATTTTCGGGTCACGATTATACTGGATAAAAACCGAGCCGTTAACATTACATTACCTTGATACCTTCTTATAAGCTAACATGTAAAAATATCTAAATTTCCAAAATTCCAACCATTATTTGACATGGTAAAATTCACTTAGAAAAATATAACAAGAACCAACTCTTCTCTAAAATTAAAGTATAACCATAATCAATACTAATATTGTCTAATAACACCAAATATTTAAATCAATACAAATAATACAATATTATGCATTAATCTAAAATCTTATGCATTTTAAACGTAAAACATTAACTTATAATCTTATAATAACTAATAACACAAAATATTAAGGTTTACAATACTTAAATTCACATAAGAATAACCATCATCCATCACTAATAACACAAAATATTAATTGTGTATGATGACCGGGCCACCGGACGGAGTTCGGGTGACTCGAGCCATGGCCCGAACCCGACCCGAAATAATAATAGGGTCTATTTTTGAGACCCTTACCCAACCCTAGATCCGGTAAAATCACACCAAAATAGTCTCTAAAGTGTTTAAGTTGGGCCGGGTCTTCGGGTCGGGCCATGCCTACCCCTACTATCAACTCAAAGAGTAATTTCTAGAACATATATAGAGCTTGTTTTGGTGCCATTAAGTTGTTAGAAAAAAAAAAAAAGTCACCCAAAAAAGTTGTCATAAAAAAGTTTTTTCAATGAAATTTTTTTGTATATTTGACGAAATTTTAATAATAAAAGTAAAAGTATTAAAAAAATAAAAAAAATTAGAAGCTACAATTTACATTTTTTAAAAGATATTTTTTACTAATAAAAAGATTTTTAACATAATAAATAAATAAATGAATATTTTATATTATTATATTTAAACATAATTGTTAAATAAAAAAATATTTTTACATTTAGTATCTAGACATAAAATTATTTTTATTTTATTGAAAAATCTTTTTAAAAAAAGCACTGGAGTTTTGTTTATAAAAATCCATCCAAACAAACCTAAGTAAAAAAAATCATATGTATTTAATCCCGAGTCAATAAAATATATTATTTTGTTTAATTTTACTGCATAACATAAATAACTAGATTTTATTTTATGTCAACTACGTAGAAAGAGCTTTTTTATTTAAATAAATAAATTTAATTATTTACTCAAATAAATTGATTTATAGAATTTTACATTTTTTAAATATTTAGTTACAATTTCGTTGGCAAAAAAAAAAAACAAAAATAAAGAGTACGATATTTGTATTAATATTAGCAGCCATAATAGCGCTGAATTATTTCTACATTTTCGCTATTTGTCACAGAAAATTTTAGAAGGTTAGATTTAACGGTGTTTGTATAATTTTCTGGAGTGTTTGAGAATACTCTAGATGGTTTCGGAACGTTCTAGAATGTCCTAGAAGGTTCCAGAATACTCTAGAAGGTTCTAGAAGACTCTAGAAGGTCATAGAGTATTCTAGAAGAGTATAGATGTATATAGAAGTATAAAGAGTGGTATGGAATAATCTAGAAACATTTAGAGAGTTGTGGTAGGATAGATATTTGTAAAGAAGGTTCTAGACGATTAATCTGGACCGTTGATTAGATTTAATCCTAACCATCCATTGAGGAGGTGGATGGCTATAAATAGGGGTGAGAGTTAGAGTTTGGGTGTGTGTGAATCATTTGTAACAAACACTTGAGCAATAAAGTGTTCTTTCCACCAAAGCTTCCTTTCTCTTGTGTTCTTAGCTTTCTTGCTAAGTATTGAGGGTTAGACTGACTTGGCCTTAGCTCAAGAGGTTGAGTAAGTCCGAGTGCCGGCACGGTAGCGTTGGAGTGTGTCCAAGGCCGTGACAATTTGGTATCCGAGCAAGGTTCGAGAGGGAGCACAAGTGGTTTGTGGGAATGACTTCTAATATCACCATGGAGCATGTTGAGTCTCAAAGGGGAAGGAATGCTACTCCTTCTCAATGGGGAGGCAAGAAGATCCGTTCTTCAAGTGAGCCTAGATGTAAGGACCCTAACTCCTTAGAAGAGAGAGTTTCTATGTTGGAGAATGTTCTATCCTCTATGGATGAGCGTTTCCAAAGGATAGAACATGACAAGGAGACCCTCGAGGCTCACGTGTTAGGAGAACTAGATGCTTTCAAAGAAAGCATGCTCCAAATCGAAGAGAAGCTTGAGAATTCCTTGAAGTTATTTGAGGAAGTTCGAGTTTGGTTTGAGGAGGCGAAATCTCGACCAACCATTATAAGGGAGACGACAAAGATTGATCTCCCCAAGCCAAAGGAGTTCAAGGGTGTAAGGGACGCTCGCGAGGTGGAGAACTTCCTATGGCAAATGGAGAGGTACTTCGAAGGCCAAGGGATGGTCGAAGAAGCAATAAAGGTACGCACTGCAGCTCTCTACCTTTCTGATAATGCTACTTTGTGGTGGAGGAGAAAGTGCGTAGATATGGAGAAGGGTACTTGCAACATAACCACATGGGAAGATTTCAAAAGGGAGTTGAAAAGACAATTCTTCCCTGAAAATATGGTTTATGAAGTAAGGAAGAAGTTGAGGGAGTTGAAGCACAAGAGTACAATTAGTGACTACGTAAAGGAGTTCACTACTCTCACGCTTCAAATCCCCAACTTAGCATCAGAGGATGCATTGTTCTTCTTCATTGATGGACTCCAACCTTGGGCAAAGCAAGAACTACAAAGAAGGAATGTTAAGGATGTCGATGAGGCCATCGTGGTGGCCGAATCACTCACTGAGTATCATAGGGGAGACTCTAAAACCAAGTCTTCCTCCAAGCCTAGTTCTGCTAAAGGTGGGGGAGACAAGGGGAAGAGTTTCTCAATCAAGAAGGAAGGAACATACTCTTCAAAGAAAGAGTACGAGGAAAAGAAGAAGGCTTTCATGCCCAAAGGAGGATGCTTCGTGTGCAAGGGGCCACACCAAATGAAGGACTGTCCTAAGCTAGAGACTCTGGCATCTATCGCCGAGGAACGAGAAGCTCAAACTCAAGTAACTGAGTGTGTTGGATCCATCCAACACATAAATGCTGTGAAGGGCAAAGAGGCAAGCACCGCAGAAAAGAAAGGCTTGATGTATGTCAAAGCCTTTATCAATGAAAAACTCGTTATGGCTATGATCGACACTGGTGCTACACACAACTTCATCACGCCTGATGAAGCAAAGAGACTTGGGTTGAAGATCACCGAAAAGAATGGCTGGTTCAAACCCGTGAACACCAAGGGTGAACCCCTTAAGGGAGTAGCAAAAGGGGTTGAGATGACTCTTGGTTCTTGGAAGGGCCTTGTGGATTTCTCAGTAGCACCCATGGACGATTTTAAAATAGTCATCGGGCTCGATTTGCAAAGGAAGGCAAATATAATACCTATGCCATACTACAATATAGTATGCGTCATGGAGAAAGGGTCTCCATGCATGGTCCCTACAATCTCAACGGCGGGAGGAATCCCGATTCTCTCGACCATGCAACTCAAGAAAGGTTTCAAGAAGGAGGAGATGATGTCTTTGACTTTACTACAAGAGGAGTCAACAGCCAAAGGAGAAGATGTTCCCTATAAAATCAAGGAAGTCCTTGAAGAAAATAAGGATGTGATACCTTTCGAGTTGCCAAAGCAGTTACCACCTAGAAGAAAGATGGATGACAACATTGAATTAGAGTTAGGAGCGAAACTGCCTATCTCAAAACCATACAGGATGGGGGCCATTTCTATGGTTGAAGGAGATATTGTGCATACCATCAAGGAAGGGTTGCATCACGATCCATTAGCCAAGAAGTTGGTGGAGTTGGCTAGAGAAGGTAAGACCAAAAGATTTTGGTTAGAAAACGACCTTCTCTACACAAAAGGGAAAAGACTATACGTTCCTAAATGGGAAAATCTGAGAAGGAAGTTGGTAAGAGAATGCCACGACACCAAGTGGGCTGGTCACCAAGGTCAGCGAAGGACCTTAGCACTCATTGAATCTTCTTATTATTGGCCTCAAATGAGAGATGAAGTGGAGAGCTATGTGAAGACTTGTCTTGTGTGCCAACAAGATAAGATTGAAAACAAGACACCAAGCAGGTTGTTGGAACCTCTGCCCCCATCAGAGCGACCGTGGGAAAGTGTCTCTCTAGATTTCATCTCTGCCTTACCGAAGTCCGAGGGGTTTGGATCTATTCTCGTGGTAGTGAATCGATTTTCGAAGTATGCTACCTTTATACCCGCCCCTACTGACTGCACTGCAGAGGAAGCAGCACGACTATTCTTCAAGAATGTGGTGAAGTACTGGGGATTGCCTAAGAGCATCATTAGTGATCGAGATCCACGCTTCACAGGACGACTATGGACAGAGCTGTTCAAACTCCTTGGGTCGGAGCTTCATTTCTCAACAAGCTTCCATCCTCAAACCGATGGGCAGACTGAGAGAGTGAATGCCTTACTTGAGTGTTACTTGAGGCATTTTGTAAGCGCTAATCAGAAGGATTGGACAAAACTCCTGGACATTGCTCAATTCTCATACAATCTGCAAAGGAGTGAGTCTACAGGGAAGAGCCCATTCGAGATTGTGACCGGACAACAGCCGCTTACACCTCACTCTCTTTCTTCCTCTTACTCAGGGAAGAGCCCTGGAGCTTATCATATGATTAAGTCATGGGAAGAACAAGCAGATGTCACTCGTTCTTACCTCGACAAAGCTGCCAAGAGGATGAAGAAATGGGCAGATAAGAAGACGAGGCATGCAAGCTATCAAGTGGGAGACAAGGTAATGATCAAACTTCTTCCACAACAATTCAAAGCCTTTCGCAAGGTTCATAAGGGCTTAATCCGCAAATACGAAGGACCATTTGAGATCATTGGACGTGTTGGGGAGGTTGCTTACAAAGTACAACTTCCTCCCTCTATGAAGATTCACCCGGTCTTCCATGTGAGTATGCTTAAACCATATCATGGAGACCAAGACGAACCGAGTAGAGGTGACTCAAGTCGCGCTCCGCCTGTGGTAATTAGATCATTTGATAAAGAAATCGAAGAGATCTTAGTTAATCGCATCGTGCGACGAAGAGGGGTGCCACCAAGTATCCAATACTTGATCAAGTGGAAAGGGCTCCCGATAACCGAAGCTAGCTGGGAAACTCACGAAGATCTGTGGCAATTCCAAGATTACCTAGAGCACTATCATGAACAGAACGCGACGAGGACGTCTGCGCATTAGGTGGGGGAGAATGTCACAGAAAATTTTAGAAGGTTAGATTTAACAGTGTTTGTATAATTTTCTGGAGTGTTTGAGAATATTCTAGATGGTTCCGGAACGTTCTAGAATGTCCTAGAAGGTTCCAGAATACTCTAGAAGGTTCTAGAAGACTCTAGAAGGTCATAGAGTATTCTAGAAGAGTATAGATGTATATAGAAGTATAAAGAGTGGTATGGAATAATCTAGAAACATTTAGAGAGTTGTGGTAGGATAGATATTTGTAAAGAAGGTTCTAGACGATTAATCTGGACCGTTGATTAGATTTAATCCTAACCATCCATTGAGGAGGTGGATGGCTATAAATAGGGGTGAGAGTTAGAGTTTGGGTGTGTGTGAATCATTTGTAACAAACACTTGAGCAATAAAGTGTTCTTTCCACCAAAGCTTCCTTTCTCTTGTGTTCTCTTGTGTTCTTAGCTTTCTTGCTAAGTATTGAGGGTTAGGCTGACTTGGCCTTAGCTCAAGAGGTTAAGTAAGTCCGAGTGTCGGCACGATAGCGTTGGAGTGTGTCCAAGGCCGTGACTCTTGGGATATTGTTAATTGATATTTTAAAATATTTATTCATAAACGGTTAGATCCAAAAGATTAAAAGACCTTAATATATGCCCACAGTTTTATTTTGAGTAAGTATATATCTTTAAATATTATTTATATAATATTTACTTGAGCTATTTATTAAAAAGTATAAAGTAAAATGTATAAGATTATGCAACTTAATGCTAAGATTATGTAACTCCCACGTATTTCTTCCATGCCTCTATAAAACCAATTCCAAGGTTTCACTTAAAACTACTTTTTCAAATATCATTCCCTTATCTCATTGTCATTGGACCATGTAATGTGATGATAACCATATATGCTCAAAATGTGATGACCTAGTTGCACCCACAAACAAAAAGGTGGCTATCCATTTCAACTTGTCAACCAATTGGCATTAGTCCATATGCAATACATTCAAGTTTATAATTCAAACCTTGACAATAGATATTAGAGTAATGTTAGGCGGATTTTTGAGAGTGGATTTGACATAATTGGCTTCGCTTATTGCAGATAAAAACCATGAATAAGTTGTGAAGTTTAATTAAATTTGGAGATTATGAAAATTGAGTGTGTGAACTTACTTCATCATGAAATCAAGCCATGCTTGTGGATTCTTTCTGAGAGCACTGACCACAGGTCCATATTCATGTGCCTCTATTCCGTATTGAGCTAGAATTTCTGCTACCTCCGCCGCTTCTGATTTCTCCAACAAAACATATGAATATTATAATTTAATTTTTAAAAAATTAAAAGAAAAAAGAAAAAGAAGAAATTAGTCAAATTACAGTGCACACCAGTATCAGGAACAGTGATGATTTCTTCTTGCTCCCTTTTCAATTCTCTTTTGTAGTGATCGGATTCGCTTTTTGCCGCCAGATACCTGAAAAGTGCAACATAATTGGTTTGTTTTGCTTTCCGAGAAAATCCAGAGTAATTGCGAAGAGTTAGTCTTCAAGGTACGTACCCGCCGAGTCCCATGGAGATGGCGCCGGCGGCGACTTCGGCGATGCCGGCGGTGAGGACGATGGAGGAGGTGGCATTGGCGCCGGAAAGGCCAGCGGCGAGGGCAAAGGGGACGGTGAGGCCGTCAGAGACTCCGATGATGATGTCTCGGACGATCTCGCCGGCGGTGAAGTGCTTCTCGCTGTGTTCATTGAGAAGCTTCTGCCTCTCAGGTTCAAGCCTTATGCCATTTTCGTGGTCACCCATTTTGCAACGCTGTTTCTGTTCTGTGAACGTGAGAATGTGATCTTTCCAACCAAACAAAGCCTTATTAACCCTGACTTTGGTGCGGTAGCTATTAGCATTAACAATCCAACATGTGTTGGTACACTAATCAATTATTCATGTATTTATATATAAATATATTAACAATTGATTTTAGTATATAAATATTTTTTTTATTAAAAAACCGTATTAGTCTTTTGTCTATGACTGCTAATCATTTGTCCTGGTCACCTTCTAAATTCTCTTTTATTATTTTTAAAAACATTTTAAAGTAAGTATATATCTATAGTAGACAATCTTTAATCACTCCTATCATTTAATTTGCAAAATATTTTTCCTTTTTGTTCATGCATATTGTTCTTTTATATAGATTCATAGAACCTACAATACATTCTGAATGTTCTCCAAAAAGCTAATAAATGTGATTGAGTTATTACAATTATAATACAGAATACAAGAAATAGAAAATGATCCTAAATCAGTTGGTATAAAGGGGAGATATTCCACACTCCTTTATATTGAACCTTGGCCTATAATTTGGCCAAGAGCGACCAACATCATACTTGCATATCTGGAAACTGAAGTTGTGTGCATTATGAGACAGCATGTGGTTGATGGTCTGAGTCTCCAAGTAAGATTTCCAAATGAATGTGTGATCATGAAGAATGAATCTCTGTCTGCCCTTCCAATTGAAATAGTATCTTAGCTGATCATTGCTGGGAACAACATGAATGCCATCATCACATTCATATGTGAATCTATAGCTAAAAACACTATATTTACATTCTTCATCATGCATGCCTTCAAGTCCAAAAACCACACATAAAGCAAAACCAATGAACCTGTTATCACTGCACCAATTTAGAGAACTCTGCTTCAATGTTACTGAATGTCCTTTGCAACGATTAGGGAACCAATGAGGAACTGCACTCCCTGGAAAGCAAAACAACACAGACCTATATGCAGTATCTAGCATTCTTTGCCATGCATCACCAGCAATATTACTCTGAGAACTTTGAGTCAGTTCTTGGCTATTGGTAAGGTGAAACTTGAAAATACCATCTTTGGAATCTGATGGAAGTTTAATGTCAAATCCTGAACTTGACACTCTCCTAACAGATGGGCAATCAAACGCCACAAAGTGTTCTAAAAATGGTGGAAGGCCGGGGATATTTTCAAGCTTCTTGCAATCACTTAAATCCAGTGATTTCAAGCTTGAAAGATGAGCAATACTCTCAGGAAGGTCCACTATGCTGCTTTCGTGCAGCGACAATTCCCTTAATGATGACAAGTTTCCAATGTCACTAGGAAGTTCTGAGAGTTTCTCACAGCCTGAAAAATCAAGCTTGGAGAGAAGGTTTAGATTACCAATGCTGTTTGGAAGAAACTCAAGATCTTTGCACAAGTTGAGCTGCAAGGTTTGAAGCCCAACCAAATAGGCCAAGGATGAGGGTATTTCTTTAATTGCTGTTTTTGCCAGGTTCATGTGAGCAAAAGACTCTGCAGGTTCCGTGATCTCTGGTAAATTCTTCAGCATTGAGCAACCATGCAAATCAAGCTTTGTCAACTTCAGGTTGAAAATGCTGCTAGGAAGGGATTCAAGTGCTTCACAGTAGGTAAGATCAAGAATGCAGAGTTTGCTGAGACGTCCAATTGAAGATGGAATGAACACAAGGCTTCTGCAACCATGCAAGCTCAACTCCTCAAGACCTACCAAATTTTGCATTGTTGAAGGTAATTCTTGTATTCCTGATTCATCTAATATGAGCACCATTAAATTTTCCATATCCTCTTCTATCTCAGGGAGCTTCTCGAGATTTGAGCAGCCACGAAGATATAGTTTTCTTAGCCATTTCAGCTTAAAAAGGTTAATTGGAAGGGATGTGAGGGATTCACAGTAAGAGAGATCTAACCAACAAAGCTCTGAGAGACTTGGAAATAATGATGAAGGTGAACCTTCCCTTAACACTTTCAAGTTTAGTAAGTGTATATTATCCATTGGTTCATCATCTAAATTAGCAGCAGCACCCCCATTGGGGTCAAAAGTGTCAGAAAAGCTCTCAAATAAGGACCCTCCTCTTGTTCCCATCATACACCGAATCATAGACCCTGGCAAACAGTTTCTGAAGAGACTCTCTATTGATCTACTGCGGGAACAACCATGTAACACAACATCCTTTGTGGTGATGCTTATTGAAAACAACTCAAGGTTGCTACAGTCATTGAGAACTATTAAGCCTGAAGATTTTGACAGAATGTTGCTTGGAAGATTTAGATTTCTAAGCTCAGTGCAGCCGTTTAGCCATACGCAGTTGAGCTTGCTAAGGAAACTTGAGGAGTAAACTCGAACCAAGCTTTTGCAGTGGCTGAGAAATATTTCTTCAATATTTGGGCAGTGGGAAAGGTCTGGTAGTTGAACAAGGTTCTTGGAACCACTGAGGTCAAGTCTTTTCAAATTTGGTAACTTCTGCAACCAAAAAAAAAGAAAGGAAAGAAAAGAAAAGTAGATGAATAATTGTGTAAATTTCACCTAGCCATACATGCATAGAACAGGAACAGTAAATGAAACTGCATTACCTGATCCTTTTCCCAAAGTTGTTCAAGTTGACTATCACACATGTCGAGTGTAACAAGATTTTTGGGGCAGAAGTGCTGTGGCAAAGATCTTTGAGGGAAGCCATTCCAACACAGAATCCATAAACTATCTGGGAGACTATGAAGAAATGCAGGAAGGCGCACTTTTAAGGCTTGAGTTGAGCTAGACTTATAGAACTGGAGCAGTCTCAGATTATGCATCATTTTGAAAGTTTCAGGATGTAGTTGAACTTCTTTGATTTTGCACATGTCAAGAAATACACACCGGATAGCATCCGTCCCCTGAAAGAAAATGCAGTTGCAGCAAAATTCAATACCTGCCAAGTTCTTTTGCAATATGTAAAGAATGACAAAGAAAAAAGAATTCGAGATGAATGCATAAAAGCTTTACCTTGTTTTCTCTTATAACATGGTAAATGTCTTCATGCTTCCATAATCGACTTCGTTTTCCAGGTTCATTAGCACACTGTTGATGAACTATTTCCTGACCCATTTCCCGTATTAGATCATGTATCATCAGTTCACCTCTCAACATAGATATGAGGCCTCTATCATTGAGAACTCTGATTCCAGTGGCAGCATTGAAACCGCAGCTATCGAATGCTTGTTTTACAGTATTCACATCATGTCCCTCTCTATAGAAGCAAGCTATGTCAAGAAACATATCCTTCTGTTCTTCACTAAGCCCATCATAACTCAGTTTCAACAAGTCATAAGTTTTAAGATTGGGAATCTTTTCAAGCTTTTGCAATACACGTTCCCATTCTTCCTCTCTGCTACCATGAAGCATTGATCCTAAAACTTTGAGAGCCAAAGGAATCCCTTTTGCGTAACTTAACATCATTCTTGATAAGCTCATATAATTTTCTGTTGGATTTTTTTGCTTGAAGGCATTTAAACAGAATAGTTGTAGGGAATCTTGAAAGTTCATCTCCTTAATCTCATACATCTCATCAACTCCAGCATCCTTAAGCGTTTGCAAGCTCCTACTTGTCACAAGGATCCTACTTCCCAGGCCAAAGATACCATGTCCTCCAATGAAATCTCTTATTTGAGCTGAATTGTTCATATCATCAAGAATGAGGAGAACCTTGGACACTTTAAGCTTTTCTGTTAACACTCTCAATCCCAAAGAATCTGCAGGCATTTTTTCTTCTAGAAGCTCTGATATATATTTGCTTTGTGTGTGCTGCATCCCATGGTTTTCTATTTGTTGTTGAACATTTACAGCAAAAGTGCTGAAACTGAATTGGGATGACAATTCATGATACAATGCACCAGCAATTGTTGTCTTACCTATTCCTCCAATGCCGCATATTCCTATGATCCGAACGGCTTCTAACTCAACATGCAACAAGGAGTGGATTTGTGCAATATGGTTGTGAATTCCAACCAGTCCTTGGTAATCAGTTGAGTAATTGCTTTTCAATCTTCTCCAAATGTGTTGAACAATTTCTTCAACAAGTATGTAATCAGGACTGGCACCGAAGTGGCACATCATGATAAATTAATTAAACAAGCTAGTTAATAATCTTCAACCTACAAACTAAAACTAATTAACCTATGTACAAAACACGAGTCAATCAAAATGAAATGAAATTCAAAGTGATTGCACTTTTTCTACATAAACATAGACACATTTCTTGGCATTATTATTCACATAGAAACATTTCTTGGCATTATTGTTAATAATTGGAGTTCTATTTAAAAGTCTGGCCAATGTATTATGCCATAAAGTAAGATTTAAAGTTCCTAATACTTGCTTAATTTGATGAATAGGTTGATTATCTGATCGATTAACTTAAGTTAGTTTATATTGAATATAATTTTGTTATGCCAACGTATGCATAATACTTAACAGACAAAAAATAAATAGGTAATACGTCATTGACTTTTTAACTCAAAAATATATGTCACTAACAAATTAAAAATTTAATGTGAGACATTTAAGCCCTCTCGTCTAAAATATATAAAGATAAATAAATTCATCGATAAGATTTAAATGTGTTGCATTTTAAAAGGTGAAGAATGTTTTTATATTTTTTATTAATTGATAACTTATTTATCTTCTAGATAAAAAAAGTTAGCATCTATTTATCATTTTTTTTAACTAAAATTTCTTATGATTAGAAGTGACCTATACCTGTATATTTTTGAACGAGGGGGAGATAATCCAGCAACTTGAGTTAGAGCAAGCTTCCACCTCTGCACTTTGTCTCCAAATCGTTGTTGATGCTTAACAAACGCATCAGCATAACTGCCTGTTTGATTGGCAACATTTGATGGATCCATCTTATAGAAAACAGGTATGACATCCCTTCCATATCTCTCCTTGCATTCCAGAATCTTTGTGAGTTGGTCCAAACACCGCACCGAATGGGCATAGTGTTGAGAGAAAATGATGACATAGATATTTGATTGTTGTATTGCTTCTTTCTCTTCTCCTCCGTCATCATCACCGCGCGTGTCATGCATGTAAGTCTTGATCCTTTTAGCGCATAAGGCTGCGTAAAGATGACTGGTAAAGCTGTTGCGCGTGTCTTCTCCTCTAAAGCTGAGGAACACATCATGCTTCGTATTCCCCAACATAACTCAACTTCAATTTGCATATATCTCGTGTTTGTTGTATGTATGTATATATATTAGTAGCAAACTAGCAATTCTTCTACATGAACGATTCAACGTGTGAAAAAGTACAAGGTAGTGGTTGCAGTTCAGTTTGATTAATCAGGTTTTACCGAACATGTTTGAGCAAATCAACATGAACGTTTCTTCGTCAAACATTCGAATGCGCCACGAAATTAAATAAAATAATCGTGATAAGTGGGACTGGCAACAGTGCTTATGTTGATCTGGTATTGAGCAGGAAACGCAAGTTGAAGGACGATTTTGCCCTCCGGCATGAGCCGCTACTACAGTCCCTTGATTCATGCTATTCAATTTGTCTACCACAATACGACAAAATAGCGGGTTTATAAAAAGTTAGAGATAGAAAGGGTTTAGGCCTTTAGGGTGAAGACTTTTTAAGATAAGAAGTAAGAAGACTATTGCACCCTCCAACATCCGGTGTGTTTTAAAAAGAAAAGAAAATCTATCCCATTCAGCCGCCAACACACACACACACACTCTCTCTCTCTCTCTCACACCCACATCAATGGCTTCCCTCACCCTCCCGCGCCACACCGGAATCTTCTCAGGGTCCCTCCCGACGCGTCCCACCCTCAGATACGCCGCGCCTGCCAAGGTCCGAATGTCACTCAGCGAGAGCGGGCCCTCCATCGCCGTCGTCGGAGTCACCGGCGCCGTCGGCCAGGAGTTTCTCTCCGTCCTCTCCGACCGCGACTTCCCATACCGTTCGATCAAGATGCTGGCCTCCAAGCGCTCCGCCGGCCGCCGCCTCACCTTCGAAGGCAACGAGTACGTCGTGGAGGAGCTCACGGCGGAGAGCTTTGGCGGCGTCGACATTGCTCTATTCAGTGCCGGCGGCTCCATCAGCAAGGAGTTCGGCCCCATCGCCGCCGACAAGGGAACCATCGTGGTGGATAACAGCTCGGCGTTTCGGATGGACGAGAAGGTTCCTCTGGTTATTCCAGAGGTGAACCCTGAAGCCATGCACGGTATCAAGCTCGGAACGGGGAAGGGTGCTCTAATTGCCAACCCAAATTGCTCCACCATCATTTGCTTGATGGCTGCTACCCCTCTTCATCGCCATGCCAAGGTGCCAAAGCTTCAAACTTTTCCTTCTTTTGCTTTCTGGGTCTTTGATGTTGATGTTAATTGATGAATGTTGCAGGTATTGCGTATGGTTGTTAGCACATATCAGGCAGCTAGTGGAGCTGGTGCTGCTGCAATGGAAGAGCTTGAGCAGCAAACTCGTGAGGTTTGATCTGTTCTTCATCTACTTAGTTCATTAACTTATTTCAAATTCTGCCTGTGGGAATAAATAAGAAGAGCATGTTTTCATTTCGTGAATTGATTTTTTCTTTTTTCGTTTTCTTTTTTAAGGTGTTGGAAGGAAGACCACCAACTTGTAAAATATTTAAGCAACAGGTTTGACATTCTCTGTTTGTGGGTGGATACTTATAATGATCAAAGGGATCAAGAACAGCTCCCTAATTATGTTATTCTTTTGCAGTATGCTTTTAATATATTCTCGCACAATGCATCTGTTCTTTCAAACGGATACAATGAAGAAGAAATGAAAATGGTCAAGGAAACAAGGAAAATCTGGGTGAGTTGTAATTGGACGTGCCTAACTTGTTATTAGCTTATCTCACAATGTGCAATTCTTATGCCTTGCTTATTTCACTGTTAATCTCTTGCAGAATGACAAGGATGTCAAAGTAACTGCAACATGTATACGTGTTCCTGTTATGCGGGCTCATGCTGAGAGTGTGAATCTTCAATTTGAGAGCCCCCTTCATGAGGTAGTTCATGTTCTGATGAATAGAAAACTAGACACAGGCTATTCCATGTCTTTAATATTCATTATATGCACATATGTTCCTTTTACATCATTGTATCATTTGATCATTTTACTGAGTCAGACTGTCTGTTCTTTTATTCAGTTCTTTTACATCATTGCTCTGTTTCATCTACATGGAGTTTCCAAATGATAAATTGGTGCTGTGAACTTATATTATGCATTTTTCTATTTATTGAGGGCAATTATATATGTTATGAAATATAGGATTTTGGTGGTGAAATAGAAATCTTGTCTGGAAGGCTATGATCTAACTCGTCTATTTGGGTTTCACTACCTCAGGATACTGCAAGGGATATTCTGAAGAATGCTCCTGGAGTTGTGGTTATCGATGACCGGAAAGCCAATCATTTTCCTACACCATTGGAAGTCTCAAACAAGGATGATGTTGCTGTAGGCAGGATTCGCCAAGACTTGTCTCAAGATGGGAATAAAGGGTAAATATCTTCCACGGCAATATATTATTAGTTTTCAGCTTGCACTTGATCATAATTGTAAGGATCTTACATCAATGGTGGTTATGCACACAGGTTGGACATATTTGTATGTGGTGATCAAATTCGTAAGGGAGCTGCACTTAATGCAGTCCAGATTGCTGAGATGCTTCTATGAGTTCTGATATTTGAAGGTTGTGGTACTCAAGGACTATGCTTCTTTGGAATCAGTTTTGTACTTGCTAGTTTGATGCCATTATTCATTCCTCTCATTAGATTTAACTTGTCTGAGGTTCTTTGGAATCAGTTTTGTACTTGCTAGTTTTGAAACTATTTATGTTTTTTTATCAGAGTTTAAGGCTTTTATTTGCAAAACTTCTGTAATCTATAATCCTTTTTCTATTGGTAACGACAAGCATCGGAAGACAAGACACCACCCATGCTTACTGCTTAGTTCCAACCTCTACAGTGTACACAGATCAAGAATTGATTGGATTCCTCCGGTGTATTTTATTTTGTGTTGATCCTCGCAAATCATTTGCGTCTTTAATATTTGTAATTAGGAGTTTAATAATGGACATTTGACGACGTGTTTGCCGATGCCATTTCTTCATACTTGTCAAGGGAAAATGTGTAAAAACAAAAGTTAATACAAAAGTAACGAGTACTTAAGGACTACTTATTTCAAAACTATTTAGATTGATTTTAGAGTGTTAACCTGAGTCGCGTGATAATGACACTAAGTTCAAAAGGTATTTATGTATGGTTGAGATTGAAAAGCTTATAAAACTAAAGTCCTCCATCCTAAAATCGTAGTGTGGCAAAAGACAAGGGGAGTGGGAGACGACATAATCAGAGTAGAGCGAAATAGAACTTCAAATATCTAAGGTTAAAAGCTATTCAATACATCTATTGGTTGTACATGTCGAATAAGTACATAAAATGGAAGGTATTCATTTCAGCTTGGGCAACTCATCAAATCAAAACGATAATATACATGATCCGCCAACATCTAAAGACGCATATAATATCAAGGGCAGCATAGTCTACGAGAATGTCATCGGGAAATTCAAGACATCAAAGAAAAGCAACTACTCAGCCAATGACTTCAAAGATTGAGTGATAATATGCTTATTTAGGGTTCCTAAGAACAATGATGACAGAATCTCCACGGAGGAACATTTTGCTGATGAATCTATCCTTGTTGACTGGCTGAGCCTTCTTCTTACCTTTACCAGTCTTTGGCACCTGTTTGTAATAAAAACTATTAGGAGGCGCGTGTGATGAATACAAGGAATTTATTGCAAAAAGAAATAAAGAATACCTCAGTCCACATCTCCCGGACATTTTCAAGAACCATATTGCAGTGTCTATCAAAAGCCCTAACACGACCAAGAAGCTTTTTGTTGTTTCGGCAATTGATAAGTACCTGCATCAGTGAATTGGTTGAGCAAGAGAGCACATCAGAAATCTAAGCCTCAGAACAATAGTTGATAGTACTGTACAATTGAAGAGTAAACACACCTGCGTGTTGTTCTTAACACTCATCATGAGTACAGACAGCGGACCGGTGTTAAACTCCTCTTCCTCAGTCTTACTAGTCTATAGAAATAAAATACACAAGTTTGGTTAGATATTGAAACAGGATGTTCAACTGAGCTCTAAAGTACTAAACAGTAACAAAATAAACACTGCAAGGACATAGGGAGATGAATCTTAAAACTAAATTCAAGAAAGGTAGGTTATGTTGCTTCCATATGATCATAGGAAGGAAACAAATCTGCTATAGTTCGAACTCCAAATTCTGAAATCTGTCTATTAAAAATCTGACACTCTAAGAACCTAAACATGTAAAACAAAAATTACAATTTATAAACCAGAACATAAAAGAAACTTGACACAGCATAGTTGCTTGAAGAATAAAAGAACTTACATCTTCCTCCATGGGCCGGCTTCAAAGAGAGAGTTGGAAAAAGACAACAGAAATGTTAGTGTTCAACAGGGAAGATAATATCCGAAAAAATAAACACGGAAATAGTAAGAAATAAATACCTCATGTTGAGAAGAAATGAAATGCAGTTGCAAAATTCTTCAAGTAAAGCTGAAACACATAATAGATAACATATCAATCAAAAGATATTTTAAAAAAAAGTTATGAACTTATTTATAAGTTTAAAGGAAAAAATTACAATAACAAGAAATACAATTCATATGATAGAGAAATAGAGAGAGAATAATTGAAAGTGCAACAAAAAGTGAATGTAAGAAAGGAACAACAGAAAGAGGAAGCAAAATATTAGTAGGCCTCCTCAGTTCAGGTCTCCATATATTTTCCGCATGGATTACTCGGAAGAACGAAAGTTATATTTTTGATCATCCTTGGAGGCTTTCTGATAGAGATTTCAGAATGGGATAAACATAAATCACTAGATAATAAAAGAGCTACATCATTAATAAACATGAAACAACCAAGAGACTATTTCACTACTTAACTCGTGCATTTTTAAAACTAAAATAAAAAAGTGAACATTGAGAACCATAAAACTGGGGTTATTACGGGAGAACAGCCAAGCATTAGGAAGCCTCTTCAGTTCAGGTCTCCATATAGTTTCCGCATGGACAAATCGGAAGAACGAAAGTTATTTTTTGGATCATCCTCAGAGGCTTTCCAATTGGTTTCAAGACATGGCAGACTCAGAAAAGAAAATCGACAGAAGACCTAATAGCACATGCCAAGCTAAAATAAAACAGTAGAATATATAGTTGAACAAACATCATGAAATTGGGAAGGCAAGGGAGAGGGGAAACAAGCAAGCATAAAGCCTCTTCAGTTCAGGTCTCCATGTAATTTCCACATTGACAGCTCAGAAGAATGTTTTTGATCATCCTTAGAGACTATATGATAGTTTTCAAAATGGCAGGACACATCGTGTACAAAGGGCCACAAAGAAGGGGAAAAGATTTCCTCAAAAACTAAAAAAAAAAAAGAAAAAGATAGCAATGCAACATCCTTCAAATTAAGAATAATGGTTCATACCAAGAACAAAATGACTTGGGTAAAGAATTAAGCTGAAAAATCCAGATAATGGAAACTTGATTTATTCAGTGTGTCAAAACTTTCACATGGGATTTGCTTCCCCAACCATGTCCATAAACCTTAGCTAGGGTTCCAGTTACTACGACTACAATCGGGCAGTAGAAAAAAGAACAAAAAAAATCACCAAATCTAATCAAATTCGAGTTCAAAATAATCAGAAACGGTGCAGCGGAATCTATCATCTTATAAACAAAGCACTTCAAAAAAGAAAAAAGCATAACGATAAGCAGGAGGATGTGTTTGGGAAGTGACAACCATGTCTCCTCAGTTCAGGTCTCCAAAAAAGCATTCCTCACAGAATTGTTCATCAGAAGAACGAAAGTTTTACTGAAATTGATCCTCATCAGAGACACCAGCACTTCCAGACCGAACTTAAGCAGAAAATGAAATGCAAAAACACACACAGAGGAGCACTTATTCAACAACAGAACCACCATTATCGAACAATGGTGTACGTAAATGGAAAAACAACATACCTTACGCACAAGATCTGAAACCGGAAAGTGACGAAGACGAAGGTTAAGCTACCAGACTTGGCAGATTTTATAGTGCGAACTGGTAAAAATCGCAAAACCCTAGCTCATGTTTTGGGATATTCTGGTTATAACTTATAAGAGAGAAAACCCTAGTTTATTGGGTAGGCCCATTTACATTTTTTGGCCCATCTTAATATTTTAAAAATTAAAACTAAGGAAAACCCTGTCCAAAAGAAAGCCTAAGGAAAAAAAAACAACTGCTAGGAAACGACCCAAAAAAAATGCTGCCAGCAGAATAACTAAAAAAAAATTGGTTGGTCAAGTGGTTAGTAAATTGGTCTGCTTATCATAAAAAAAAAAAAAAATGGTCTGTTTAAGCAACTGTCGGGGATTTAAATCTTACCTTGTCCATGTTGTAACCCATTGGCTAATAGCAAATCTTTTAATGGATCTCCAATCTGCGACGGATTAGTCATTGATTTGCCGAATTTAGGGGTGTTTATAAATTGGATCTAAAAATTGCGGATATGAATCCGATCCGCAAGGCTATCGACTCGGATCTGATCCGCATACTAATAGGATCGGATTGCGAATTTTGTGTAGGTATCTGCATATCCGCGTATCCACAAAAATAAATAAATAAATTTTCTTTTTATGTTTTATTTCAACTAATAATTATCATATATGTTGTATTATTTTAATTTATTATTTAAGAAAAGTATATTCAATTTTATTTTAAAAGTAAACATATTTAAAATAATAGAAAAAATGTATTTTATTGATATTTTTTAATAAAAATAAGCTGTTAAAAATATTTTTGTATTTTACGAATATAATCGATACACAAATGTGCGGATTGGATCGGATCGAATCCAAGCTTAAAACTACAGACATGGATCCAATCCGATCTGATAATTTTAGTGCGGATTGAATAGAAATTTTGGCCATATCCGATCCGATATGCGTTTACCCCTAGGGGTATTCATGGATCAGATTCGATCCGCATATTCGCGGTGTTTATCCGAATCCAATCCGAAAATTGCGAATGTGGGTCAGATCCGATCCACACACTAATAGGATCGGATTACAAATTTTGTGTAGGTATCCACATATCTGCAAAAATAAATAAATATATATAAATATTCTTTTTTAAGTTTTATTTTAACTAATAATTATCATATGTGTTGTATTATTTTAATTTATTATTTAAGAAAAGTATGTTTCATATCATTTTTAAGTGTAAACATATTTAAAAGAATATAAAAAATGAATTTTTTGATATTTTTTTAATAAAAATAAGCTTTTAAAATATTTTTGTATTCTGCGCATATATCTGATATTCAATCCGCAATTGTGCGGATTGGATCCATACTTAAAAACTACGGATTGGATCTGATAATTTAATGCAGATTGAATCAAAATTTTAGCCATATACAATCTAATCTGCATTCACCCTTATTCAGCCCTTACCAAATCAAAAAATACTATGAAAAACTAAAAAAATAACAAGCTCATATAGTCACAAGGATAGCATCATCGAAAATGTTGGAGCAGAGCTGGTGTGTGCATCCTCCAATTGCTATCAGAGCCACCCTCAAAGCAAACGCTCTTCCTCTGCGAGCCACTCCAAGATGCCACGAAGAGATGCACCAGTAGTGGAGTGGAGGCCTAAAGGAACAGTGAGCAATTAAGTAGGGTGGTATTGTTAGAAACCTTCTTTTCAAAGTGGGTAGCTGAGAATATCTTCTTATTTTTAAAAGACAGAAATTAGGAGACAAATAAAATTTAGTTTTTTTATTATATTATTATAGAGTGTACAGAACTAAATTATGTCTTAGTATACTGTTTGACTTAAACTAAATACAAAAACTAAAATAAAACAAAATTATTTAAATACCCATTTCACCTCTTCTCCTTTTTTCTTTTCTCTTCTTCTTTTTCCTTTTTTATTTTCTCTCTTTCTCCTCTTCGAGGCTTACACCCATTGCTACTTTCTATTCTCCAACCGCCCTTCCTTTAAAAAAATTTTCATGCTCGTGGTTTACCCACTTTGTTACAATTACTGATCTGGATCCAAACCCAATCTAAGTGAAGGTTCTAAAATCTCAAATGAAGGAGCAATAGAGAGAGGCCCAATCAAAAATAGAAGAGAAAGGAAGGCCCTGTTTGCGCTAAGGACTACCATATGGGGAAGTGAGGGTAAGAGTACAATAAGAATGTAGGAAGAGAATTAGTTATGACTATAGTAGAAAATAGGATAAGTGGGGTAAAAGAAGAATCAATTTGTTAGAGGTGAAATCAATTTCCTAGACTCAAAGGAAGGGAGTGTTACCACTGTAATTCGCATTCACAATAATCAATTCTCTATCTCATACCTTCTTCTATTTCTTTAAACCTTGCTACACTAATTCTAAATTTTGTGTTGTGAATTTCATTCCTAACACACTTCATCTTGGAACTCACCACTTCATCAAGGACCAAGGTTTTATTAAGCTTCCCTTCTCCTCCATAGTCCATTTAACGTTTAATTTCTTTTAAAATATTTTTTCTATTTTGAGATTTAAGAAGCCATGACAGTAGAGACTTAGGAACTCCACTAGCATAATGAAATGGTTCAATGCATAGAAAATTCATAGCTCTTGACGATGGCAGCGAGGATCTCTTCGTCCACCACTCTACTATTTGATCCAATAATTACTAGACACTTTCGGATGATAGCGGAAAATAACTCTTCTTCGGCATGTCTTCCATGGTTAGGTCTCGCTCGTTTGGTGGTTGTTTGTAGTGGAAGAAAAAGAGGATCAAGAGGACAAGGTGGTATTGACCAACATCTTGTCTCTCTTTGCTGCTTTTGTCTTTGTTAGTTTTGTCTCCGTCACGACGACAATATTGGTGGCGGCAGTAGAAATGGAAATTAAATTGTAGAAAAGGAAATTAGATTGTAGGAAAGGAAGGCATGATTTAGGAGAAAAAGAATAGGTGGGATTAGACTAAAAATTTAAAAATTTGGATGAGTGTAATTTTAGAAATAAATATTATTAAGACTTCAGTTTTTGTTTTCAAAAATTTCAATTTCTGTGTTTTTTATTTTTTAAAGATACTAAAGAGATTAAAATTTTATATGTGATTGAAATTTTAGTTCTGAATTATGAACACCAAATATAATAACTCAAAATAAATAATACCTTAGAAATACTTGGGGCAGAGGGTAGGATGTTCTTGGGATTCTATCGGGTCGGGCCAGAGCGATAATTTGGAGAAAAAAACGGGTTGGGTGGATGGGGTTGGAGGTTTATGTTTTGGGGATGTGCCCATCTCCAACCCCAAAAATATTCATCCTCGAACATAAAACATTTCGTAAGTAATTGTTTATTCTTATACCCTTATTCTTAATACTAGGGGTGTTTGTGGTGCGGTTTGGATCGGTTTTAAGAGAAAAAGTCATTCGATCCAAACGCTTAATTTATGTGCGGTGCGGTTTGGATTATATGAACTTTTTTTGGAAATCCGATGCAATCCGATTACAAGTGGTTTGGATGGGGTTTGGATCTACGGTTTTTTTTAAATAAAAAATAATAACTTAATTTATAGAGTTGATAACTTGTCCAACAATCCAACATAATAATAAAACGTAAATTCCATAAAACATTATAAAGCAACATGTCCAAATATATAACAATCCATACCTACTCAGCAAGTTTTGAATAATAATTCTTCAACATAAAAACAACCAAACAAATCTCAACAATATAAAATTAAATAATATAACAAAGTCTTAATAAAACATAACATAAAAAACTCGAAGCTTAGAAGTGAAGCACCAATCACTAATCAGATTCATCACCAGAGTCTTCTTCATCTATTAGTTGAGGCATTGGCTCAAGTTTTACAATAAAATATAATAAAATAAAGATTAGTAACTTAAACATATTATCAAGTAGTAAAGTTAATCAATATATGTAGATATCTCTCGCAATTTGACTTAGAACAGGATATTTGTAATTGTTAGAGCTCACTTTCCATCAAGTTAAAATATCAAAACTACTTGGATCAACTGGTTTCTCCAAGGACTCCATGTGAGATATAAATCCACTTCATTTGTGTTGACACTCTCACTTGTTTGTACATCATTTTCAAATGCTGCTGCAAAGCGAACATCATCAAAGACACTATCATCCATATCCACATCTTGGCTGTGTTGTGCAGATTGGTGTGCTTGATTATTATTGAGAGCAACCCTATAGTTGTTGAACAAGCCATTGAATACTTCCTTCACCTTACCACGTAAGAAATCAGCATCCTCCTTCTCAAACAACCTTTGAAAACTTCACTCAACGAACTTAATCTTATATCTAGGGTCAAGTATCACAGCAACAAAAATTATCATATTCATGTTCCTCAAGTTACCCCAATATTTATCATACTTAGCCTTCATTTTTGTAGCCATATCCTTAAATAATATGTCATTACTATCAGCCCAAGTCTTCAAAGAACTAAGAATTGAACAAAAGTGATGAAAATATGAAGAAGAGGTCACAAATGTAGAACCCGAGACTTTTTTTATTACATTAGAAAAAATCTTCAAAAACCATACAAAGATCTTGCATTATCCCAATCTTTATTCTTTGGAATGCCCCCTTGCATCATTACAAACTCAGCATCCTTCTCACTTAATCTCTTAAAGGCTTTTTGGAATTTTAAAGCACTATCAAGCATTATGTAAGTGGAATTTCACTTAGTGGGGACATCTAGTTGCACACAAGAGCAGTCTTGGATCCTAGCCTCTTTAATATAACTTTTAAACTTATACATGCGACTAGGAGAAGCACGAACATATCTAACAACATTCCTAATTTTACTAATTGAAATATCCTTCAAACCATCATTTATCACCAAGTTCAAGATATGAGCACAACACCTAACATGCAAATGATCACATTTTAAAGGATGTGAATTCTAATCTTCCATTCTATCTTTCAAGTAACAAATGGCAACATCATTTGAACTAGCATTATCAACTGTGATGCTAAAGACTCTACTCATTCTCCAATTTAAAAGATATTTTTCTATCTTTCTACCAATTGTTTCACCTTTATGATTTTTGATGAGACAAAAGTTAAGAATTCTCTTTTGCAACTTCCAATCTTGATCAATAAAATGCAAGGTTCTGAAAACTGAACTGGTCATTGAACCGCTCTAGCTACTGGTTTACCGGTTTACAGGTTTAATCGGTTCGACCGTGGTTGAATCAGAAAAATCGTTTTATAATAAAATAATAAATAAAATATAAATAAACACACCAAAACTATATGATCTTATCAATTTACAAACTCAAAAAATTTCTTAAAACACTATTAAAATATATGTTTCCAAGCACTTTTGTTATCATCATCTTCAGCAATCAGTTTCAACAATTATTCATGCTTCAAGCAATCAACAACAAAATTTAGAACTAACAAGTAATCACTTTTGATGTGAAGAACATTACAAACAGTTTCTGAAAAATATTCTAATAATTAGCAATCAGCTTCAACAATTAAATGAATTAATCATGCTTCAACAATTATTATTACAATCAACAGAGTGTAATCCTAGGGTTAGAAGCTAGAAACCTGGAAAAATGCAGAGCTGGCGGGGACAGTGGCGTGACAAAAAGTGTCGAACAGAGCTGACACCGGCAGGAGGACACTGCGCAACGGAAACTGGCGCTAGCAGTGGTTGCGATTTTCGAAGGCTAACTCCGCGACAGTTCGTGGCTACGTGAACAGAGCTGGCTAATGTTGGTTCAACGGATGTTGCGACGGCAGCAGTGGCTGGACGAAAGTGGCGGTGGCTCAATGGATAGTGAGAATAGAGACTGGAAACGTGAGAGGTGAGAGTGGAGACTCGAGAGAGGAGAGGGGTGAGGTCTGTGTACCTCTGTGACTACTGACTATGGTTCCCTTTGGCCCCTCAGCATGCAAAACGTGGCGTTTGGGACAAATTTAAAAAATCGGCCAGGTCACAGTTTGGTTCGACCGATCAGTTCCTGGCCGGTTTGGCGGGCCAACTTCGGTTTTCAAATCCTGCGGTTTTATCTTTTGTTCGAACCGTATTTGGTAACGGTTCCCTATTCAACCAGTTCGATTGGTCGGTTCAAATCGATTTTCAAAACATTGATAAAATGTGCAGTGAGACAAAGATAGTTTAGATTTTGTATAGAAATCCAACAATCAGTGGTCAAACACACACTTTGATTTGAATTTATAAAGACACTATTCAACTTATGTTTTTCATTCATGAACAAGTTCCAACAATCCCTAGCAACTGATATCCTGCCCGGAATATGGAGTTTTGGCTGCAAAATACTCATGAAATAATGAAACCCCTCTCCTTTGACAAATCTAAAAGGCAACTCATCTACGATTATCATTCTAGCAAGAGCTTGTCTACATAAATCAAGATCAAATGATACAGCAGTCAAACAATTACCCATCCTATTTCCTTCTTCTTTTTTAAGTTGCTGCATAACAAGTGTTTTTTTTGTGTGGGTTCAAGTAAATCTTTTGGAAATTTTCTACACTGACCCAACAAGTGACTTTTAAGATTGCTAGTACCATTTTTATGTGAATCAGCCGTATAAGATGCTCCACACCACTTACATATAGCCCTTGGTTTAGGACCACTTTCATCTTTTTTTTTTTTAAATACTCCCAAGTCTAAGATCTAGGTCTAACAGGTTTTTTTAGTGTTACCTGTACCTGGTTCTTCAAACTGGCCAGGATTAGTTGACTCATCAGCCACATTTGCTTTGCCTCTCCTCCTCTTAGATCTAGTTCCTTCATTGTTTTTATCACTGTGTGGCGGTAGCGACGGTGGTTGCGTCTGCGTCTGCTTTGTGGCTGCGACTGCAGCTGTAGCAGCGGCATCGACTCCGACTGTCCCGAAGATTTGACTGATTCAAAAGTGGACGGAGTAGCACTAGTAAATCCTGACTCACTACTTTGAACATCCTGTGATAACCAAAATCAGTTTAAGTTATCTTAATATTTTTTTAAATAATCAACATATTGAATTGTTACCAACATACACATTCTAAAATAAGAATATTATCTCAGGATATAAAGCTGACATTGTTGACCTTCAAATTAAAAGCTAAAACCAAACTGAACAAATATAAAATATGTAAAAGTACAACACAAAATTAAATATAACAGATTCTCAAAGATAACAAGAATAGATTGTTAAAAATAACAAATTTAACATATTAGATTGTCAAAGTAACAAGAACAGATTGACTTCAAATTCAATATATTAACAGAAATATAGAAGAAAAACTGCTTCTTTTTATTTTTAATAAAAAAGTCATGAAGAAAGCAGGGTTGGGAGTGGTTCGTGGATATTATTATTATTATAACTATGGTTTGAAAATCAAATGTTGATTATTTGATGATTGAGCTTAAACTAGACTAGAAAATCGTGTAAACTTTGATATGATCATTATATAAAAAAAAAGTAAAAACTCACTGAGAAGAGGAGGCGGCAGACGGCGTCGGCGACTCAGCGTGTGACAGTGACAGTGAGTGAGGTCTAAGGTGCGTGTAAGTTTGTGACTCTATGAGATACGACGAGAGACTGTGAGTTAATGAGAGTGAAGATTTGTGAGTATTGAGTATAGTTTCTTTCTTTACGTTATGCCGTTAGGGTTTGTGTTTGTTTGGGGGAAAGAGAAATGGGAAATGAATGTGTGCAGTGCTGTGGGTGACTCATGACTCGGTGTGGGCCTAGGCGGAAAAGTAAGGGAAAATGACTAAGGTGGGCTGGGTTGCTGTATGGCCATATGCCATATGGGTATCATCATCATCATCATCATCATCATCATCATCATCATCATCATCATCATCATCATTATATACGGTTCGGTTGTGCAGAGTGAAATCGCAAACCGAGCCGAACTGCAATAAAACCAATCCAAAATCTAAAAAACATTTAAAATTGAGCGGTTTGAAACAATTTCTGGTTTGGATCGGTGTGGTTTCGCTGTTTTTTTTTTTTTTACCGATTTGGATCTGAACACTACTAGTACTGAGTAGGGTTTTTTTCTTTAGGTTATGCCGTTAGGGTTTATGTTTGTTTGGGGGAAGGAAAAATGGGAAATGAATGTGTGCAGCACTGTGGGTGACTCGTTACTCGGTGTGGGCCTAGGGAGAAAGTAAGGGAAAAAGACTAAGGTGGGCTGGGCTGCTGTATGGCCATATGTCGTATGGGTATCATTGTAAACCCTGGTTAAATTAGTAGATAATTAGTCAATAAATTAGTTTTTAATAAGGAAAATTAGAAATGTGAATATTATATCAAATTAGGATAGAACTAATCGAAATGAGAATTTTGACACCAATTTCAAAAAAATTGGTCTAAGATTGGACCGAACGGGCCAAACCGGTTGAACCAGATCCAAACTGGGCCGTGGGCCCAACCGGACCAGCCCTTTAAGTAAAAGCCACGTTCTTCTTCTCCTCATTTTGGCAGAATCAAAGGGCAACATAGGAGAGGAAAGAAAGAACGTCAAACCCTCACGTTAACTTCCGTACACCGTAACTTCTCCGTCCGAGCTCCAATCGCTGCACCGTTTGCGGCCACGCGTTCACCGCGTTGAGCTCTACGTTTCTACTGGAACAATTTTATAGGTAAATTAATATTTCACTTCATTCTCTTCTTTCCCCCAATTTTCGAATTTTGAGTGGGAATATTGAATTTCTTTGATTTTTGATGTTTTAGGATCTAATTAGCTTGAGGAAAACGTTCACTCTTGCTTATGTGAAGCTTGGGTAAGGTGAGGATACGATAATTCTATTTTAATTTATTAAATTTGATTTTTGAGTATTAAATTAGATATATATGTGTTATAAATATGTATGAGGTTGTGAATAAATAATTGGAGCTTGAAATTGTGAATACTGGAACTTGGAGGAAGCTGATTAGTTGAGGTTTTGAGGGCTGTGTTCTTTAGGAAAATTGTCTTGGAATAATACTTGGGAATCGGCTAAGGTATGGTTTAGGTTTCTTGCATTTAATATATAATGTTATGTAAAAACTTAGGCTAGATGACTATAGGATAAGTTGGATTGCATATGTATATTTACTACTTAGTATCTTGTTGATGAACATAGTTGGTTTGGTGCTTGTTGATTAACTGGTGATTTGGTGAATTATTGATTTGAGGTATAACTATTATGGAGGCTGTTGTGATAATGAGGTATTTTGTGTTAAAAGCCTATGATTTGTGAACTATGATTCTTAGTTGAATTTTGGTTGTTGGATTTGAATATTGTATGAGTATAATTGTTGATTTGAGGTAGATTTATTGTGGTGATTGTTACGATGATGAAGAAGGGTATGTTGAATTGAAAAGAATGCAGGTTTGGACCTGAAAAGGGTAGCAAAGTCTGAGTTTTAGAGGAGATGCAGCCGAAATTTTATAAAAAATTAGAGATTTTGTTTATATGATTATTTAAAAATATTTAGATTCAAATGTTATATGGTTTGATTTTGAGTTATTAAGAAAATGAGTATGTTTTAAGTTTGATTCATTTAGAAAAGAATGAATTATGTTTTGAAATGAAATTATTGATGGACGGAATGAAAGGTGTGACAATGAATGATAAGGATTGAATATGAATGATGTATGATGATGAATGAGATGCGATTGAGAATGATGTGGATATTGATGAATTATAATTGAATTATTTATATGGCTTATGAATTTGAATGATCTGAGATACGAGATTCCCTGGATTAACTGCCGTGGCTTGCCACCACGTGTACCAGGTTGAAAACTCGATACTCTATGGACCCTACGACGTAAGTGTGCCTGGGCATTATATAAATTCCTGGGAATGTTACCCCTATTGAGCAATATTGATTATTTGAGAAAAGCTATGCATATACTCTTGGGGATGCACGTCGGGGGACAGTCTAAGTACAATTCAGACTTGTCGGGTTGGCTGGATAACCGACAGATGAGCCTCATCAGCCATAGGACAGGCATGCATCATATGCATATTACTTGAACTACTTGCTTGTGTCTTAATTAGGTGTGCCTATATGTACTTGCCATGTTAAATGTATATTTGTTACCTGCAGTAATTGTAACCTTCTTGTGCTTGCCTTTATCTGTCTATTTGTCTCTGAAAATGCATGATGGAGTTGGAGGTATGGAGGAATGACAGTATGAGACTTAGATTTAAGGTTAAGTTAAGTTAGGTTGAAATATTCTTAGAAAATCACCTTTTATGGCTTCTGTTTAATACTTTAAGCTCTATAATCTGAATATCGGCGTTCTAGGATTGCCTCTGGCATTCCCAAAACCTTATATATTATGTGTGTGGCACCTTTACCATACTGAGAACCTCCGGTTCTCATTCCATACTATGCTGTTGTTTTTCAGATGCAGGTCAAGAGGCATCTCGTTAGGCGTCTGGACTCTTGAAGCGAAGTGGTTACTGGGTTATTTTGTTATGCTATGGTGTATATATATATATATATATATATATATATATATATATATATATATATATATATTGTGTGTGTGTACTTGCCTTTCTCTCCGCATAACTTGTTCTTTTTTATCCTCTTAGAGGTTTACGGAGAGGCATGATTATATATGTACTTTTGGATTTTGGATATGTATGTATATATATGTAAATATTCTCCGACCATTCTTAACTTCGCGGGTTAAGTTAGGAGCTTGTTATTTTGTATTTTTGGCACTCTATTCCTACTTCTGTTATCTTATGTTTAATAGCTATGATTTTCTTGGCATGCAAGTAAACTCGTTTCTCGAGCGTTGCGCTTTTATTTTGCGATCTTTATTTCCTTTATTCTTCGAGACTCATAGCATATTATAATTCTTCTGCTATTATATATATATACACATTTTATTTTAGAGGTCGTAATTCCACACCACCTCTATTTTACGACTTAAGCGTAAAGCTTTGCGTAGTAGGGTGTTACAATTATTATTATTATTATTATTATTATTATTATTATTATTATTATTATATGCGGTTCGGTTCGGTTGTGCATAGTAAAATCGTAAACCGAACCGAACCGCAATAAAACTGATCCAAAATTCCAAAAAAAATCTAAAATTGAGTGATTTAAAACGGTTTTTGGTTTGAATTGGTGCGGTTTCATAATTTTTTTAGATCGGTTTGGATCTAAACATCCCTATTTAAATACACCAGTACATAAGACTGAGATAAAAGTAACTAACAAAAATACAAAATAATAACTTATAAGGCTTGTTTTTAAGTGATATTTTTAAAGATAAAAAAACAATTTTATATTTAAATATTTTATATAAAAATATCTTTTTATTTAATAATTATATTTAAATACAATAATATAAAAATATTTTTTATTTATTTATAATATTAAAAATATATTTTTAAAGTAAAAAATTCTCTTAAATAAAAAATATAAATGATAAATTATACTTTAAAAAAATATTTTTAATATTTTTATTTTTATTATTAAAATTTTGTCAAATACATTAAAAGAATGTCTTTTTTCTAACAACCTAATGATATCTAAATGAGTTTGTAAACAATTAAATTTCTATCTAGACTTAGTTAACTATTTGTATTTTTTCATTGATAGCTAGCATGGCCGAGTGTCTGGCCAGTGAAAAATTGCTCAATTACTCAAAAACGGTAAACCCTAAGCAAGGATATTTTCGTTCATGAAAAATAATATTGTATTTCCTTCTTAGCAAAATAAAGGATATTTTTTAGAAATAAAATTAAAAAAAATTCATATTTTTTTAAACACTATTTTTAAATTTTAATTTTTTAAATTCAATTTTTTTAGACCAAGTTTGTCGCACCCTAACGAATTTTATAAAAATTATAGAGTTCATCTTATTCCGTGAACTCCCTTTAAATTTTTTAAATCCACGTTTTAAATTTGTCCATTATCATCACTCCAAATAGTATACAGATCTACAAAAATAATGACGATGATAATGGTTGTCATTGTTAAATATAATTTATTTTTTTAATTTATAATTGAAAAAATTCTTGAAAAAATCATATTTGTTGTCTGTATATTTTTATATATTTTTATATATTGTTTGTAGATTTATATACTATTTGAAAATAATAATAATTGATAATAGATTAAAATGAATTAAAAAGGTCAGATTTGAAAAATTTAAAGGAGTTAACTGGCATAAAACGAACTCTATAATTTTTATAGAGTTTGTTGGGAATGCGACTAACTTAATCTAAAAAAATTATATTTAAAAAATTAAAATTTAAAAATAGCGTTTGAAGAAATATAGATTTTTTTTATTTTATTTCTAAAAAAAATCCGGAAAATAAAATATCACTTGATATGACGCGCTTTCGATTCTTGATTCTTCTCATGCCATTTGCTTATTGCTTATTGGTTTGTGTAGTATCAGCAAAAGCAATAGTCTAAGCCCATTTATCTGCTTTTATTTCACACCAAAAATAGGCACTCTTCTTAGTGAAAGTTACAATACTTCAATATTGTTTGAAATTTTGAACTCTTTTATATTATTAACCTTGACGCAGTATTTTAGGGAGTATTCTATTAACGGAATTTTTATTGTATATTGATAAAATTATTAAATAATTAATATATTTTTTTTATAAAATTATAAACATATTAATTATATCTTTTAAAATATATTTTTAATAAAATGATAATTATAATTATTATTGAGATTTTTTATGACATACTATTGAGAATTTAATATATTCTATTGGTATATAAATTATTAAAATTATTAATTCGTTTATAAAGTTTAATTAATTAATAATTTTAAAATTTATTTATTTTAATTATTTATTTGATATTATAATTTATTTTATAAAATTTGTCTTATATACTATTTTTTTCATCTACAGCATCATAATTTTAAAAATTAACTATATTATAATATATCATTTAATTATAATATATATATATATATATATATATATATATGAAACAAAATTAATATTTTTTAAAGTGTTATTTTAAATCAATTTGTCAAAAATACTTGAAAAGAAAAAAGAGATATTGAAAATAAATTTAAATACATTGAGGTACTGCATAATTTTTTTAAGATTTTATTGGAAATGTTTATTTTAGGTTATTAGTTGAATGTAATTTTAATTTTTTATAGTTAAAATTTAATTTAAAAATAATTTTAAATAAATAGTCACAAATCAAGGAGTAGAATAGTGTTACATTATCGTCAGATTCGTAATTAGAGTGTTACTTCTAATGTTTAATCCATGAAATTAGGGTGTAATCGAATTGGCTTGGGTTGGGTTTGGAAGAAATTGGAAACTGAATTGATTAAATTTGATCGTTTTGAAATAGATTGGATAAATATATTTTCGTGACTAAATTCGGACCGATCATGTCAGTTTGCATTAATTTAAATATGGAATTAGAATTAGATTTATAAAAAAAAAAGAAAAAAAGAAAAAAAATTTGCAACGAAGAAAAATAAGAATAAAAAGAATGTAAACAAGGTAGCGTTTGGTAGAAAGATAGAGACTGAAAGACTAAGACTGAGAGATAAAGACTGAAATAAATTTCAGTATTCTGTTTAGTACAAAGTGAAAGTCAGAAATTGAAATAAGAATGAAGTTCTAATTTAATTTGTACAAAAGGTAAAATTAGAATTAATTAATTAATTGAAATAAGGATATTTTATGTATAAAATATTATTAAAATTTCAGTATCTGTTTCTAAAAATTTCAATCCCTTGTATCTCCAGTTTTTGGAGATACTGAAATACTTAAATTTTATGAATAGAGACAAAAATTTTAGTATCAGTCTCTGAACCAATAAACATAATAGTATAATACTGAATTTTAGTCTCCAAATCTCTATCCCAGTACTTCAAACAAATGCTATCTAATGGTTGAAGTTTAATTAAAGTTAGGTAAAAATTATATAAATTTGTATATTTTTAATATATAAATTGTATATTTAAATTTTTAAAATTAAAGTTAAATTCATAAATACTTTTATGTAATTAATGACATAAATTTTGTTCTCTTTTAATATACTTACATAAAATAAATGGTATTTTGATCTTTTTATTTTAATATATTTAAATAATATTAATATTAAAAGAATATTTTTGTTTTTTAATTAAATAAATTTTAAATTAAAATTAAATAATTTTAATCTTAACGGGTATTCTTTAGTCTTTTCAAATTAATACTAAAAATATGTTTTGAGTTTTTAATCTTTTAATCTTTTTATTTTTGTTTCAATTATAATGTTATAATAGTTTGTTTTAAATATTTTTTGGTAATTTTTTAAATATTATAATAATCTAATATGAATAATATTAATAAAAAATATAATAAATTCAAACTAATCCAAAATAAAATATTAATCTTAGTCTAAACAAATTTTAAATAAAAAATATAAAATAATCATAAATACTAATTTTTTTTAAACTCTTAAAATGAGTTTTAATATTTCAAAATTTCAAGAAGGATGAATGGCCTCCCTTCTTTCTAACACCAAAACCAAAAGCAATAGTAACTCTCTAGTGTCTAGAGTATACTAGTATAGAGGTGGAGAAATTCTTAGATATTCTTCTCATACAAGTCTTATATGATAGAATGTGACATCCGTCCCAGTTGGTCCACCATGAGGCTAGTATAAAAAATGACTTAAGAATATATAGGCTTCCTCGTTTTAACGTTTACAATACTTGCAACGCGGTAGGTCACACTATCTAGGGAAATTTTTCATATTGTGTTTTGTCTTTTACTATAATATAAATAACTGCTGTATTAAATAATTTATTTATATATATTAAATTATATAATAATAATTTTTAATTATTATTTTTAAATAAAATATTTTCATTTGAGTAGTTAAAAAAATATATTTTTCGGAGTAAATAAAATTATCAACTATTTTCATAGACCTAAACTACAAAAATGGGAAAAAAAAGTTTCTCTTGTTGTAGGACTCCATGCTATGAAAACAATTTGTATGTGTAGATCAGACTTGTGTTTGCTGGGCTAATAATTTAATGAATAAAATAAAGAAGTAAATAACATTTTCTAGTATTTTGAGATTCCACTAATACTGTAAAAAAAAAGCAATCAAAATCATTCTTTTAATTAGGATTTGACTCGAATCAATTGAAAACTTCTATATTTGATTTGTGGTATAAAAAAATTAATTATAACAAAAATTGAAGAGTCCCCTAGAGAAATTAGATGTCCCGAGTGAAGAAGATATTGCTCTATATATATTAACGACGAGAAAACGCAATGAATAGTCAAAATCTAAAAACAACTTATTTTTGGCATGGTGTTCTAAAATAGGAAAAACTTTTCTTTCTCATTTTCCTAATTTAAGTGTACAAAAAATAGTTGACAAATTTACTTTGTTTTGGTATTTTAGATGTGCGAAAATATAGTCTCTTATTTTTTTTAACTGCGAAAACATAACTAAATATACAAAATAGTATATTTTTGTATCTACATTTAAATTGATAAATAATTGATTTTTTTTATTTAAATGAAAAAAGCCTTTTTCCAATGTTAGTCTCTAGTACTTCCAAGTCAAAATCCATTGTTAAAATTCCTTGGATTTTAAAATTTTCTCTAAAAAAGATCTAAACATATTATTTTACCATTAAGAATCTTTTTCAAAAGGTCAATTGAAAATGATAAATTCTAACTGGATGCACAAAATCAAATAAAATTAGATACACAATTTTTCTCCTAATATGAAAAAATTGCATTGCAAATTAGAACAAACAAAGTTTATTTTCATATGTGTAAGAATGGTTTTTATTTTTAGAAAAAAAAAAGTGAAGTATTAATTACAGTTATTAATGCACCAACGTATTCAGCATGATTTGATTGTAATATATACAAAAATAAAAAATATATTAGACAATCAATATATTTTTGTAGTTATTTTATATTTAAATCAACATTAACCTAATTTTCAATTTTTAACTAAATATATCAATTCATAACGTTTTCCTCTAAAATTTAACACAAAAATTTATCAATATTCAACGTTTCTTAGTACCGTTTTGTTTTTTGTTTTTAAAAAGAAAAAAAAAACTTAATTATAGATTTGTAGCCGCATGCCCAAGAAGCCACTATTAAGTTTTAAAGTTTAAAACAAAAAGAAGCAATAATAGTAAGTTGTCATTTGGAATTGGGGCAGCACATAATTGCTTTCCATATTCTAAACCAAAATAGTATATCCAATTAATCTATTTATTTATATGATTTAATGTGTAATTAAAAAAGATTAAAATAATAGAAATTAAATGATTCCGAGAATTTCGGTTAAATTGGCGGGAAATGGGTGGGAGGCAGCTAGCGCCTTTTGGGGTTTTGCATTATTTTCTCACACGTGTGGGTCCCATCCTGCATTCAATCTCAACCAACCACCACCCTCCGATCACTCTCCGATCCAACGGTTCTCACCGCATTCCCATTCCCGCCTATCGTACGACACCTCTACTCTGCACTCTGCAGCAAAAGAAACGATTTGGTTGGTCTCTTTTCATTTTTCATGAAAATAAATATTTCCTTGATAATTGCATTAATTATTATTTACCCTTCTTTTTCTTTTTCAAATCATCAAAATGTAAAACTAGAAAAAAAAAGCCCTTTTTAGTTTTTATTTTATTTTTTTCCATTTCTTTTCTCCCTATTTCTATTTCAATCGTTTCACATTCTCACAGACAGAGGTCTCTGTTTTTTTCTCTTTACTTCCCTTCAAGCCGCCTCTGCTACTCTCCAACCAAATCTCATTCCAAAAAATGGTATTTCTTCGTTCCTCACTTCTTTTTCAGCTTAATTTTTAATGGGCGTTCAAAAAGTTTGGATTTTTATCTTTCATTCCTTGTATTTTGATTGCAATTCCATGATCACTTCATACCTTATCTAGCATGAGCTTATTGTTGATCATTTGGATTAATCTTTATAAAATCACTTGTCAAGTTGTTACCCAGTAAAGATGCCAGTTTTAAGTGTGGATCGAATTTCCAAATTGAATCTATGGGTTAGGTTGGTTTGTTCTTGTATCTTGTATCTTAAATCTTAGGAAGTAGCATGTTTAGATTTTCTTGAAGAATAATCTGCTGGTACTTTGATGTGTAAAGTTTGATACTTTGATCAGAGATTGGTGAAATCTGTTATTTGCTTTCCTGCATCTGCCATTGAAGGGTTCTTGAACTCCTTTTACATCCAATGACTGAATTTTGCAGGTGGGGAATAATCATTCACAAAGGGAAAGGGAAAGGAATAGAGATTGGATTAAAGTTCTTATGAATAGCAATGGCCACTGTGATGATCATCCTGATCTTCGTTCTAAGGAAAAGAATTTTTTCTGTGTAGACTGTGCAGTTAGAATGTGTAAGAACTGTAAGGAAGCTCATTCCCTTCACAGAAGGTTTCAGATATACAAATATTCCTATCAAGATGTCTTCCGCCATTCCGAGCTGCAGAAATACTTTGACTGCTCAAAAATTCAGGTTTTCTCTTCTTTCTCACAATATTGTATTGATTTATTTGCCAATTGACCTAAATCAATTGAATTTCTTGATATCCATATTCCATACTAATTGATGCTATGAGATGCTTGATTTATTTTGATCTGATTGGTGATGCCCTACTTAATTTGCTGGTGCTATCATAGCTGAAATAAACCATGTTTATGCTTCATTTGGATTTAAGTAGTTGTTGATTTGTTGGACATTGTTGAAGTATCTAATTCACTAAACCTAACTGACCAATTAATAATAGTATGCTCTGAACATGAACCCTTTTTTTTCCTTCCTATAATGGTGACATGATTTTCTTGGCACTGACAGACTTACATATCCAACAATGAAAGGATTGTGCATCTAAAACCCCGGCCTTCAACTAATAAACCTAAAACTTCTGATCTAAGCCCTGATTCTAAATTCAAAGAATACAACTTTTCATCAAGAACAAAGCCGGGTGGTACATGTGAAGAATGTGGGAAACACTTACAAGATGAGCGGAATCGCTTCTGCTCTATTACATGCAAGGTAACAAGCCATGGTCTGGTTCAATTGTATACATGTTACTTATGTGCATTGTTTTTAATTTTGTTTCATGTGTAAATGTTAGGTCTCAGTGGTTCCCTTGGAAGCTCAAAACCAAGATCACAATCAATGTTCACAGAGGAGTTCGGTAGAATCTGCTAGTCAAAGTAGTAGGTTCATCAACACTCCAAAACCAGAAGGTAGTGATTTTACTTTAGATAACCAGAATTCGGAACCAGAGTCATCTTTATCTGAAGCTGAGCCATATGGATGGGTTGAAGTTGTTAACTACAGAAAGCGCCCAAGGAAAACAACCCCTCAAAGGCCTATTTTTGTTTTCATGTCCTAAGATTTGAAGTCATATCACTACTCTAATCAATTCCTTCCATTCTCCGATTATATTTTTTGTTTTCCATTTTTGGAGAATAAGATTTAAGATTTCTTGAACATTTGAGGGAATCTCAACCCCACTATACCCCATATTGGGATTCAAGTATAAGCTGGGAGTTTGAGGTTTAGTTGCACTGAGAAAAGTAACCAGCTGAGCTTGTACAGCATAAGGGAACAACAATAGTAATCCAAAGACTTCAAAGGGTGCAAAGGGGTTACTCTCCATTCCATCCTTTTCAGTTCTTTATGGTTTAAACTTAGCATCTCTTATGATTGAATGACTCTTTAACAAAAAGAAAGACTCACTATAGTAATGTAAAATTTCATTTCTTTGATTTGCAGTCAGCATAGTTTTAACATCAATTATCTTCTGCACTTTGTGTTCCATGTGCACTAGGCAAAATTATGCATTCTGCAAGGAATAGCTCTTGCTATGCTTTTTCTCTGTAGGATTCCCGGCCTCTGACAGATAATTGATGGGATGATGTTTCAATTGTGAAGAATGAATAATAATTTTATAATGGGGTATGAGACCCTTCACAGTACAGGCAACAACTTGTGCCCATGTTTCCCTCACAACATGGCAGGCAGAAAGGACATGAAAGCTTATATAAGGTTGTTAAGTGAATAAGATGGCAAAGATTTAGTGTCCCCACAATCAATTATAAAGCCACAAATTTTTGAACAATGAAGGTTTTCCTCCAAGTGATTTGTGAGTACTATAGTAGACATTAAATGTGGCATGCATTAAAAACGCAGCCCTTTTTAGACTTTTTCTGTACAAAAGAAGTTAAAGGGGGGCCAAATCTTGTGCCTGTGGAAGCACATGCATGATGCATGGTCAAAATAATTAACTTCCTCGCGGCACCACCGACTTTTATCGCACTTCTGTTGCGTTAACGTGCTTTGCTTGACTGCTTCAGGACAACTGGATTAGTATACACTGCTGTTGCTTTCAATTATTTAATTATGTTATGATACTTCTTCTAAGTTCTAACTGTGTGGATGCAGATAAATTAAAACCAAAAGAACCGTGTGGCATTTGAAATATTCAAAAGGCTCACTCATTTTGTTTTTTTAGGTGCCCTTTGATTTTCTTATATTCTATCTGCTATTATTCAAAAAATGTCTGGTTACGTTGGAAAAGTCAGTACAAAGTTTCGGTATTTTGACGGAGTTAAATTTGATTTGAAATGTGTAGCCAACTTTTTCTGCACGCTTTGTGGGAATAGATGGCATTAGCTTCAGTTTCCCAGAATATCTTGTCGTTGAACAGAGTTGAAACTTTGTCGGAAATGACCTTCCAAGTTCCAAGTAGCGAGCCTTTTGAGAACCCTTATCTCCCTCAAGGTTCTGCACCGCAAAAGGATGTAAAGAAAATTACAAGTTTACAACAAAAAACAGAAGAAAAAATGACACAGTACTTATCCTTATCGACACATTAATAAGCCACATAAAGCCTTAATAGAAATGAATTATTGAATACTATCTTGTTTGGTGCAACTTTATACGAAATAAGGTGTTGGCAAGCCGATCTTTATTCAAGAAATCTTTTCTTCTAATATTATATATTTAGAACCCACAAAGTAGACACTAATATTCGTAGCACAGCACTACAAAGTCATTTAGCCAAGGGGGCAAAGAAATATAAAATTGTTACAACACAGATAAACTTGACAAGTAAGAAATTATTTATGTGAAATTACTTGTTCAAATTAAAAACTGAATAACCAAGGTTTCTACATGTAAGATTATGGTATGTCAACGAATTTATGATAAAATATACAGACGCTGTTGGCCAACAAGAGGTGGATGTCAGCAAGTGTAACTTATCCGCAATGAATAGGGAGATTATTCTCCTTATTTTACATGAAACAAATTACTTTTATGCCTCAACAATATCTTTCTCACTAAAATTTATCACAAATTTACGTAGCGACTTAGCCTATAACATGACCATGAATTTAGGTCCTCTAAAATGAAGTTAATAAAGTAGTAAAGTGAAGAGTTAATCACCATTGATTTTGTAACTTCCATGAAATGTGTCCCACTAATTTAATTTAAGAATGATTAACTCCTCATTTTACCACTTTACCAACTCTTCACTTTAAAGGATCTTTGATCCACATGACAATACCAGTAACACGGGCATTCATCTTGCAGCAGTCACATTAGGTCCTCAAAAAACAAAATTGGATGCGTGTAAAACAAGCACCACAATCATTATTGGAAATGAATCTCATAATATGCATTAATCAGATATCACTCTACATCCCCCTCAAGGGAAAACAGGGCAAGAGTCCAAATAAATCAAAGTTCCTCTTTTTAGGCACAAGTTCCAAATAAATTGGCGACTACTAAAATCTCTGCAGTAACTCGTGAATTATAATAATGTACTTTTCCCGGCACAAATGATCTTTCCTCCTTTGATTTTGTTCTTTTCTAGAAATAAAGGAAAAGGAAGCAAGAGAGCTTGCTAAACTAGATGCAATGGAAACATAAGTCTACTCATGCTAATCTACTCTCCAACGGTCAAACCAAACCCGAATTTGTAATCTTTTTTCTTGTGGTCAAGCTGCAATGAAGAAATATGAAACCCATGTCAAGGCAAAGCAAAATCTGACAAATTATCAAAGAGATTTTACAGAAGTTGATTTTCATGCGTTCTACACATAATCCTCAATCCTAACAATAATACGGAATAGAAGTTAAGTCCTCTGACCTCTGCAGAAAGTATAAAATTCAGGCCCATGTTTAATCGCTCCTCCAAAAACGCAGCGCAACAACCATTGGAATCAATCTTTCCCCTTAGGCGGCACTATAATGCATAACAAGATTTGGGAAATACATGAGATCACTCATAAACAGGACATTATCATTACAATTTGACATTATTATCCAATAAGGATCGGCAGAATAATGGGCTTCAGGATCACAAAAAGAAGAACTTCAAAATGGCTTTACAGCCAAATAATGAATTCACTAAACTACACAATCCACTTAGTGAAAGGACCTATCAATATCATGAATACGTAATATTAAACTTAATGATCCGAATAACTGAATATACAGTTTTTCCTTTCTTTCTTCCCAATCATTTAATTTATTCATCTGTTTTTCCAGTTGAATAGAATCAGCCAATCATGGTTAGTTACATTTCTGTATGTTCTCATAATTAAATTTAATATCCATTTTCTTCTGTTGGAATGTAAAATTGAGAACTAAATCCCCATTACAACTCGCAGAAAGCTAAAAAAAATATGGGGTTCATTAAAATTAACAAGGGAAAGCTTTCCATGGTTGATTTTTTTTCTTTTTTTTTTTTTTGCTCTCCTATTGGATATTGTGTTCATAAGGAGGATCCCTTCCTCTTATATCTTTAAGTTGTACATCTCAGCTATTAAAGATTCTTAGACAATAAAGTTTTAAGATTGTAGTTTCTTGCCAAAAAAAAATTTAGGGTACAAAAATCTGAGTAAAAAGTAAAAACTAAATATGTTACAAGTGTAACTATTGTTCCATTTTTCACACTAAAGTAGAAACCACAAACACGTAGACCCCACTCTTGTTACCAATTAAAACTTCAGGGAAAAACTATTTCACAGGTCCAGATTATATGGAGGTGCAAACAAATTGCACTGCCAACTAATGGCATGTTCTAGTGGTATTTTTAGCCAAGCAACCGTTATGCACTTTGAAGAATGACTTGTGCATAGATTAAAATATACAATAATTCATACAATCTATATGTATATTTAAGTTTGAATGTTGATATGATGTTATTATTGATGTGAACCGAGGTGCACATACAAAGAACAGGGGAACTTTAAAGTGCATCAAGATGTGATGCACAAAAGATAGGCTACAAGTCTGAGTTCATTCCTATGATCCTGCTAATTTTACCAACAGTCACATTAATTTCTGTATTAAATCCGACATCTGACTTAATTCATGGAAGATAAAATATTACCTGTCTTAGTATGTAATCATATCCAAAGCTAGCCGTGACATCTCGTGACAAGTAGTTGCACAGTAACTCAGTCGCTAAAGAAACCTGAAAGATACATTTAAAATGAGAAATAAAACAATGTTTCAATTGAAAAGCAATATAAATGTAGTTCATAAGCTCATAATTGACTCACCTTCTCAGATACTTTCTGAACATAGCTTGCAAGAACCATTCCAGTGCTAGCAACTTGTGCCGTAGCAACCTGGATGCACATGAATAAATTGATCCAGCTAAATGTTTTACTTAGTTTTTACGATAAGCCAGTTAAATCATGAAAAAAAATGACAATATAATGAAGTGTTACTATAGAACTTATTATAATGCATAGTATGACTGAAACTATAATTTTAATGCTTCCAAGAGGATTACAAGTAGCACAGAATATATGCGAGCCATGGATGTGTATCTCAATGCAAAACAAGATATGAAAATGTGTCTAGGAGAGGATCAAAGAACATCATTGCTTTGACCAATGAACTTGCACGGTTCAGAAGCATCTCATATACAGCTCATCCATACCACATGTACTCAAAAAGACTAGAAAAAGACAAGCCTAGAATTTGGCATATGAAGCAGCGCAATAGCAGCAGATCAAATATTCTAAAAAATACAAAGCATTTAAAATAAGGAGTATAATCAATAGCCACAATCCTTGAGCAAATGTAAGCAGTCGAAATTCTTAAGTGACCCTACCCATTTGTCAGTGTTATAGCGAGCAGCATAACCAACACCAGACTTACGATGCTGTCCAGCCCAAAATACCTCCGCGCCCAATGATAAGTTACGAGTCACGCTCTGGACAAAATAAAGTAAATACTTCAGTATTAATTCACATACATCCTTTAATATCTCTATAGAGACAAGGTAACAATTATGCATCAAGACATGGTAACATCAGGGCAAAAATTGACCAAAGTAGTCTAAATTTATCTAAAATATATATAAATAAATAAATAGATAAAAAATGCTAATAATCTTCAAAATTTCATTGGAAAAGAATCGTGAGCATAATAACAACCTAATGAAATTAAAAATAGCTAAACCCTAAGAACCTTGGTTAAAGAAAGGATCATACTTTTTTTGGAGAAAGAAAAAAAATTGCAGCACAACCAATATATAATTAGACATTATAGACCGCTTAAAAACTAATACACTGTCTAGTTTTATCATCCCGTACGGATTGTCACTAGAATTTGTGCTTAAAAAAAAGGTATGGAAGTCTTGCATACTGCACGCTGAACCTTTACCTGAATATAACTTGCTCCGAGTAAGGCACCATTCCCAAGTTGAAACTGTGACCTATAGTCTTTTCCCTGTAAAATTACAGTTAATCATATAAACAAAAGAGATGAGAGAGAGAGAGCGAGAGGGGGGCTTGAAGGCAGTTCTTGTGGTTAGTATATAAAACTCCCATTAAGTCACACTAATACAATATATGTCAAAAAAGGGGGAAAAATGATCTAGGAAGGTTAAAGCAATTGACCTTGTAATCAAAGTTGACCATCCCTTGAGACATGTGTGGCTCATTCGTAAGCTGGAGAAGCAAACAAGAAACAGTAGGTTATGGTTAGCCAAAAGGAGAATTAGCAATAAGAAACATGAGAATGGGAAGGGGGTTGTCATAGATCAAATATTGGATGAATAAAAATGAACATAATGCTCATTCAACAACTCTTGCACGTTATCAAGTTAAAGCTGAATCTGTAGTCAACAAAACAAAACAGCACTAAATTCTTGTAAATATAAGGTGTAGCAGAATATCAAAGGTTCAAAAACAGCAGAAAAATTGTGGCATTTCCCTTATAATAGAAAAGGAGCATAAATACCTGAGCATTGGCTTTAAGAGTGAGATTTTCAGAGACCTCGTACTTGACTCTTGCATTGAGCCTTCCATCAGTCAATATTCTCCCCAACAGCATCAACTAAAGCAAGCACAATAATATCATCGTCAATGAGAGTTGGAACTTACAACAACGAAACGAAACTAAGCAAAATCAGAGGGGGGGGGGGGAAGCACCTTGGGATGATCAATGAAGGTTGCACCAAACTCATAGTTAGCGGTAGGGATCTTAATAGTCTCCGTTGACTGAGAAGGGATCTCAGTAGGCCCCATCGAAACGCTGGTCGCAATCAGATTCCAACCAAGAACCAAATAAACAAATTAGATAAATATTTTTGCATAATTTAATTTGAAGTCAGCTAAAAGATATGAAGAGGTACCTGTGATTGAGGGAGAATTTCTGGTTGAGCATCTTGGTGAAATCAAAACGCATACCCTCGAAAAGCTCTGGCTTCAAAGAAACTGAAAAGAGAAAGCAGGATGAATGAAGAGTGAGATGCAAGATGAAGAATATGGAAGGGAGAGAGAGAGAGAGAGAGAGAGAGAGAGTGAACAGACTGATAGCTTCACGGTGGAGCTCTTCGAAGGGAATAGGACATGGGAGGTTGAAGTAGTCGACCTTCTCATCGAGCTTGGTGTCGGTGGGAGGCGCCTGAGCCATTATTGTTGGTGCAGAGTGAGAGTGAGGTGTGAGGTGTGAAAGAGAATCTGTATCACAAATGAAATGAGTGATTCTTTCTATTCTCTTTCTAAAACCCCGGAAGGCTTCGACGGCTGCCTGCTAAAACCCTAAGCTTCTGTTTCGTAAGCTGCCCGCTTCTCCTCACTCCTCTCTCTCACACTTTCTTTCTCTCTCTCTCTATACCTGGACTGGACCCAACCCGTTGCGCCTACATTTCCAACCCGACCCGGATCCATTTTACAATGCTGCGGCCCGGGTTTCTTTCAGTAGGTTTCCCCCCCCTTTTTTCCCTAAAGTCACATTTGCATTAGAGTCAAAGTGACGATCTAGATTTTGAATTAATTAGTCCCAAAAAATATTAATTTAAGGAAAAATATATGGAACCAACTAATAATCAGCCAAAAATGGAACAACATAATTAATTATAATTAGTTATATTAATTTATAATTTAATTTGTTTTTTAAATTATTGTTGACCACGTTCAAAACATGAGGGAAGATACGCTAGTGATAGGAGAGAATCACGGAACAGATGCTTTGATCATTCATTAGTTCGTTCTATATAATTAATTATGTTTTATTAATGCGTAACACATGAAACATAGAAATCATATCAAAAACCATCCAATTTACAAGAAAAAGAAACATCCGTGTACCTATCAGTAGCAACATCCGGTTAAAGTCACCGGTGCCTCTGGTCTACCAGTTGGCTGATTCTTGGCTTATATAGAGTTGGTTCCCTAGCATTGTTGTTAATTTAATTTTTTAAGATAGTAAATAGTGGATTCATCATGTTTTTCTATTAATTTATAAAGTAAAATTTAGCGATAATATTTATATATACTGTTAATTATTCTGATTTGTCTATCTATGAAAGATAGTAATAACTTTATTTGTTTTGATGAAATTTATGATAAATAATAAATATTTCACTGTCCAAAACTAAATTATTTTTATGCTCATGTGACAACGAGACATATACCACTATAAATAACGAAACATGAATAATTTCGTTGCATTCATACTATTCATTGACAAAAAAACATACATGTTCACCGGCTACTATCTTAAAGGACCTAATTGATATTTTTTTTAAAGACTAATTAGTCCAAAATCAACATATTCGAAGACTAATTGCCACTTTACTCTTTGCATCAGTTTAATAAATAAAACCACGTTTATAAAAAAAAAAAATCAGCTGTTGTGTATTTAAATTTATATTTCATATTTTAATATATATTTTATATAAATATTTGATTTGGTAATTCCGTAACTGTTTGTGATGTATATAGATATTTAATGTACAAAAGAAATTGAATGTAATTTTATTATTTGCCTTGCTAATATCATGGAGTAAAATGATTTATAATTTATGATTGACAAAGAAGGCACTTACATTCATTCAAACTTTCATAATTTTATTCCTTCCATATAAACGAATAATTTTAAATTCTTAAACAATGCTTTTATGATGCTCTCATTAGAACCCAAGTCCGAAGCCAAGCTCCAACTTTCTTCTCTTGTTCTCCAAAAATAGAGGGAAAGGTATGACTGGTAGCAAGGTGCCAAAGAAATTAATCATATCACAATTAATACTTCAAAAACTTAGGGTCAGAATGTGAAGCTGAATGCATGCCTTCTGTGTCCTTTAATCGATTCTCGAATCTATAACTGAAACAAATAATTTATTCACTTCGGTCTAGGTTTAATCAACTTTATTGAAATACTACTTGTATTAAAAAATAACTCCAAATACATTGATTTTTTTCTAGAATTAATCGAATCAGATTACAAAAAATTTAAAAAGATAGCACAATGAAACAATTATTTAATACGACATTTGAACTGACTTACTACTCAAGTAACTTTATGATCTATTATTACTTTATTTGTGTGATTGAAATACTTATAAACTGGACACATAGTACTCTAATGAAAAGCTTTTAATTATTAAACACTATATTCATCGCTTATAGGACAATAGCATCCCACATAATAGACACAAGGAGAGACAGGGAATCAACGATGATTCAATATTTTGTTAACACAATACGCGGCTATTAGGGCCATAGGCCATTGGATCCATATACAATGAAGCTCGGATACGAGTATATGTTATGAATTACGACAGATTATGACGATTAACTAATACTTTGACATGATTTATTATTTGAGTGATTGCGGTATGATTTAAACGTAATTTACTGCTCAAAGAAAATTTAAAAGATGGCAAAGCAACACAGATTTTCGTATACAAGAAACATAAGTCTCCACCCAATAATGTATGTGTGTTGGGAGCATTTATAAATTCCAAATAACATTTAGTTTCAAACATACAAGAACACTATCTCGGAAATATACATTAAAAAAGTTTATTTTATAAATTAGATACAGCCAAGGAACAAAATCATGTCACATTTATCCAGAGTCGGTTTAAGACGAAATGAAACCAATACTATTCCAAAAAGATAAGCATAGAGAGCCTTCAAAGAGGTAAGAGGAATGAATGATGATTGATATTTGGCTATGTGATGATCCTATCAAGCTATATTCCGTTCTAGAGGCTGATATGCTGGGTATTTTGATTTGATTGCAAAAGTTCAACACCACAAATAAAATAAGAAAAAAATTACAGAAACTCAAGCAAACAACCGAGACATACCTACCCTACGCAATGAAAACAGTGAATCACACACCATGATTCCATTCGGCTCCATCAATCATATAATATATCTCAACAAATGGAAACCTCAATTATGCGATATTCGCCACAAGGAACAGAATAAACAAACATTAACAAAAGCACGAACAACAACAAATAACTACGCAGCAGCAGCTAGAAAAACAAATAAAATACGAAACCGGAGAACCATATAAAATAATGTTATACCTGTATTCAAAGGGCTAAATAACTAAGTTCAATTAAAACCGAAATGTAGCGTCTCAACGCAGCAAGCAAAATCACAGAACTAAAATTCAAGCTCAAAAGTTTTTAACATAACATTAAAGGTAAAAAAGACGTTTCCAAAACTGAAAGATGAAATAAAAAGAGAGAAATTCCCTTAACGGTAGGACTTCTGGAACCTAGCACGAGCACCGCGACCACCGAACTTCTTGGGCTCGCAGCGCCTTGGATCGGCGACGAGGAGGGTTCGGTCGTACCTGACAAGAATGTCCTTGATCTCCTTCTTGCTCTGCTCGTCCACATACTTCTGGTAGAACGCAACAAGAGCCTTCGCTATGCTCTGCCTTATGGCGTAGATCTGAGAAGTGTGTCCTCCTCCCTTCACGCGGATGCGCATGTCAACGCCGGCGAATCGGTGCCTTCCGAGCAGCAGGATTGGCTCGAACGCCTTGAACCGCAGGATCTCCGGCTCCACAAGCTCGATTGGGCAACCGTTGATCTTGATGAGGCCGCGTCCTCTCTTGCAGTATGTGACGGCCACCGCAGTCTTCTTGCGGCCGAAGCACTGCACTTGCTCCAGTGGTTGCTGCGCCATTTTCGTCTTGCTGGCTTCCTCTCTCCTTCTTCTTATTCTTCAGAGGGATTAGGGTTTGGAATGAGCTTGTGGCTGCTTATATATTGTGTCGATAAATTAGGGTTTTTTTTTTTTTTGTCTTGATGTATTAGGGTTTTTTGAGTTGGTGAATGACCATTTGGACCCTCCTTATTTATTTATTTTTTTGGTAAGGTAAAGGGACCTAAGCCCATGGACCCTCCTTATTACACTACTGTGTCGTGGCTATACGGGCCGGGCTTTGATAAACCAATGCCATATTTCTTTCACCGGACTGGGCTAAAATAACAATACTAATATCTAGACCAAAAAAAAAAAAACAATACTAATATAGAATAATTAATGGGAAAATTGGTGTCATTGACCATTATGAGACTTTAATTAACAAAAGGACCAATTATATTAAAAGGGTTTAACTAACATATGTTTTAGGGTACATGATAAATTTATCATTAATAAAAAATTGATAATATTTTTATTTAAAGAATACAAAACAAATGCATTAAAAACTTGATTTTTTTTTATATTTTTAATAAAAAAATTTTACTAATAACAAGCTTATCATGTACCTTTGGAGCATATGTTAATTAAATCCATATCAAAATTATTAAAAAGGACTATATAAATTATATTGAAAAAGGAATAAATAAGATTTGGAATGATAAAATTATCTTTTTTTTATTCTTTCTCCATCATCTCTATCACCATTGTGTTTTCTTTTTTTCTTTTTTGATATATCTTTTTTTTATTTTTGTCAACTTTATCTTCTTGTGCATTGATACTTTTGGCAAAGGTAGAACAGAGCTACCTAAATATGATAAAAATATCAGTATATAAGAAGATGAAGTCGACAAAAAAAAATTTGCCAAAAAAGAAAAAGCACAATAACAATAGAGATAATGGATGAAAAGAAATTTAAAAAAATAATAATAAAATAATTTTATTATTTTAAATTTTATTTGTTAATTTTTTTAATATAATACCTATTTAGCTTTTTTAATAATTTTGATATGATTTGTCCTTCTAAGGAGTTGATAACATGTTTCTTCTTATAAGAACAAAATGTTTATTGGAATAAGGAATTACAATTGTCATATATGGGCTGAAGAGCCAATCACTATATCAATGCTCTAACATTAAGTTCCAAGGGTCATATGCATGAATTTTTAAATTAATTTGTGATAGTTAGGGCTGGCAATATATATTTTATTCGCGGGTATTTAATTCGGACTAACCTGATTAGTTAGAGTTGTCTACCTTATCCTACTTGCATCTTTAATATATTATATAATATATATGTAAAAATTATGTATATAGTGAAGAAAGTGAATTTTGTACTCACAATCTTCTTCTTATAAAAATTTGAAATAAGCACTAAGTTAGTTGATGATCATATTATTTATAATTTTATATTGGATTTTTTTAAGATTTTATTATTTTTTATTTTAGTTTGAACTTAGTTTTTTATTTTCTATTTTACTAATATGTATGAAATTTGAAATAGTTGAATTTTATATTTATTTGAATTTTTTTTTGTTTCTGTAGGTAAGATCGGATAGGATACATAATTTAGAATTTTAGAGTGCGGGTAGGGTTAGGGTTGAGAGATTATCAACCCGCAGATAAGGTAGGATAAAATTTTAAAAGAGTTTTCAACCCACAAGTAGGGTTAGGGTAGAGTCTAAACCCTATTCTACTCTATCCATTGCCAACCCTAATGATAGTCTAGCAATTATTTTATTATTATTCTGTTTAAGTAAGTATTAGTGATTCAAATTTTATTTTGTGTATGCAATAATTCACTAGTCATCGACAAAATTCTTAAATGAAATCTTAATGCGTAAAATATTAATTATTGACTTATCGAGTTGGGAGATAAAAGAAAACATGCATGAACTTAAAAAAAAAACAATAATTCTATATGTTTTAATTATAGAGTGGGGCATGAGCCTTGAAGGAAGAAAAGGGGCATAAGGTGGATCCTCCAAATATAGTCTTTCACCATTGTTAGATAAATGATTAGCATTTATTAATGATAAAATTGTAACTTAAAGTATCGAGTAAATTCCCATGCTATATGTTGATATGTAAATCTCATGAGTCAAACAAAGAGTAATGTTAATAAGTTATTAAACAAAACAGAAAAAGAGAATAGCGAAGGTGAATAAAGGAATAATCGTTAAGAAATGTATAAACTTTCACTTGTCTGTAACACCCAAGGTTTCACTTAAAGAATAAATAATAGGCCACGAGATGCTTTTTATCATTCAAATATACGTTGTTAGCATAATTTGTATCGCAAGTTGATTGCTCACATTTTCTCGTAGTTGTAGCCACGACAGTACCAAAGCAGAAAATGTATTTAATAAGCAAATGAAAGAAAGAAAGAAATAAAGAGCAAGAGGAGAGTGAAAGATGCAAAGGAGGTTCCGGCAAGTTTGCAGTGCTCTGAAAGAGCAGAGTCACGTGAGATATGCAAAGATAGCATCAGCGGGTGGATACTCAAACATGAATACGATGATGATTAAGGCAACAACACCCGACGATGTTCCAATTCAAGACAAATACATTGAATACTTTTTGACACTCTTTTCGCTTTCTCCCTCTTCATGCCACTCCTTTGCAATCACATTCACTCGCCGATTCGGAACCACTCGCAGCTGGAGGGTCGCCCTCAAATGCCTCATTCTTCTCCACCGTTTGCTTCGCTCTGTTCCCGGAAACAGCCCTCTTTCCGAGCAACTGCTCTGGATTCGTTCCAATGGCTTGATCTCTCTCCACCCTTGCCATTTCAGGGACACTTGTTCTTCCTCTTCCCATTCCTACACCAACTTCATCAGATCCTATGCTCATCTTCTTGATGTCATGCTGGATTCCACAGACTTTGAAGACCAACAACAAGAACAAGTGCTTGAACTGTTGCCGCAACTGCAGAGCGTGATTGATAGGGCCATGGATTGTTTCCCAGTGGGACTAGCAGCACAGAGTTTCATGGTGCAATCGGCAATGAAGCTCATAATCCGCGACAGTTTCGTTTGCTACACCAGATTCAGGAAAGAGATGGCGGCGGTTTTGGACAATCTGCTTCAGGTGCCATATAGAAGCTGCATAGCGGCTTTCAACATATACAAGAAAGCATCAGTGCAATCAAATCAGCTCTATGAGTTCCATGAATGGTGTAGGGCTAAAGGGTTATGTGGTTCCTATGAGTACCCTTTGGTGGATCCAATACCACACATACAAATCAAAGCTCTTGAAACTTTTCTCAGCGGTATGTGGGAGTTAACTGAGGACGAAGAGGAGGAGAAGCCACTGATTGATGTTGAAGATGATCAAGTTAGTTGGGAGACACTGTTGGAAACCTCTGTTACTTTTCCTCATCAGAATGACATGATGAGCAGTTTCTTCTTCAGCTCTGGACATGGACATGAAGATGAACAGGCTGCTGCTAGTTCTTATAATCCTTTCTATCAGCCAAACGAACATTGTGGGAGTTTCCCTCGTAACCCTTCGTACCCTTGGGGTCTATGACAGTTTAAAGTCAAATGCAGCTTCACCATATCAGTATTTCATTGTTTCCTCCTTTTGATTATTTTTTTATTGTTGATTACTGATCATTATTAATGTCAAAGTAGGTGAATAAATTAATTTAGAAAACTTATAACTACAGTATTTGTTCGCCCAAAATAGTTAAGACATTACATGCTAGTTTTTGCTTTCTACATGCCTCCCCTAAATTATTTGAAAATGCAACAAAATAGCTAATAAATATTATCTCTTTTATAAATGGAAAAATAATTAGTATTCAACAAACGGTTTATCGATTTAATCCAAATTTTTGTGTCAACATTTAAATAAATATTTAAAAGATATACAAAAGAATTTAAAGTGAAATTTAATCTCAATAAAAAAAATTAGATGCCATAAAATTACAAAATTTTAAAAATAAAGATATTTTTCTAAAAATATTTGCAAAAAAAACATCATAATTCTAAAATCCTTTTTTAGAATAAATATTTAATATCTAATTTTTTATTGTATTTTAAAACTTTTTGAAAATTTATTTGTTGTTGCATCTTTTAAAATTATTTTTGTCATAAACTTTCGAATATCGTTTTAGTAATTTACTTTTGGAAAATGCTACATGTACAACAAAATTCAATCTTTGGAAAATACTACATGTACAACAAAATTTAATCTTTGGTCAGTCTTTAATATTATTTAATTATTTTTTAATTAAACATATTTCTATTTTTTAGATACAACAACAACAAAGCTTTGTCCCATTAAGTGGGGTCGGCTACATGAATCAAACGACGCCATTGTGCTCTGTCATATATCATGTCTACAGAGAGACCGTTTACATGTAGATCTCGTTTGTCCACCTCATGGATGGTCTTATTAGGTTTTCTTCTGCCTTTCGCCCTTTGTCCATCTTCCATCTCATCCACCCAAACCACCTGAAACGCGATTCTACCATCTTTTTCACGATGGGTGCTACTCCAACTCTCTCCCTTATATCTTCATTCCTTATTTTATCCAATCGTGTATGACCACTCATCCATCTCAACATCTTCATCTCTGCCACACTCAACTTATGTTCGTGCTCCCCTTTAGCCGCCCAACACTCCGTACCATACAGCATAGCCGGTCTTATAGTGGTGCGATAGAATTTACATTTAAGTTTTAAAGGCACTTTTTTGTCGCATATAAAACCAGATGCACTCCACTATTTTGACCAACCTGCTTGGATCCTATGATTTACATCATGTTCAATCTCTCTATTATCCTGTATGATGCACCCAAGATACTTAAAACTTTTAAATTTTCGTAGGATGTTTTCTCCAATCTTCACCTCTATATTGGGGTTTTCCCTTCTCAGACTGAACTTACATTCTATATATTCCGTCCTGCTACGGCTTATGCGCAGACCATATACTTCTAAAGCTTCTCTCCATAACTCCAACTTCTTATTTAGGTCTTCCCTTGACTCTCCCATAAGGACGATATCATCGGCAAAAAGCATGCACCATGGCACAAGCTCTTGGATGTGCTCTGTGAGTACTTCCAAGACTAATGTGAAAAGGTATGGATTTAAGGATGATCCCTGGTATAATCCTATACCAATAGGGAATTCCTCTGTCACACCACCTTGAGTCTTCACACTAGTTGTGGCCCCATCATACATGTCTTTAATTGCCTAAATATATGCGATCCTTACTCTCATCTTTTCTAAAACCTTCCATAATACCTCCCTTAGTACCCTATCATACGCTTTTTCCAAATCAATAAACACCATATGTAGATCCCTTTTATTACTACGATACCTCTCCATAGATACTGTTAGACAAAATATTATTTTTATAAGAAAATTATAAAAAAATAAAAAATAATAAATAATAAATAATTAGTTGTCTGGTAATATTCATATATATAATATTTATATCTATTTTAAATTAAATTAGATCATTTGATAGTTAGTTATTTATTTGAATTTTGAAATTTACATCAAGCAAGAAGTGCGGGAAACAGCTACATGAAATTCAAATTCCTTGCAAGTGGTGTACAAAGAGTAACTGTCCATTGAGATTAGGCTGGTCTATAAATAGAGTTTTAGGAATACGTTGTAATCTGTTCAGTTCTTCTTGGAAAACACTTGGAAACTCAAAAACACTCTCAGCCTCCCTGGCAACACAGAGTAAAACTGGGAATTTTAAGTAATTCCTCTGAAGTCTGAACTCAAACTTGTACTTTATTTTCTATTTTTTATCGAAGTTCTTTATTTTTATTTGTTCGTCTTTATCTTCTTCTTTCATTCTCTTTCAATTTCTGCAATTTATTTTGCTACTGGCACCTTGCATTTACATGTTTATTTGATTGCTTTTATTCCTTTTAATATTATTTGCCCAGTTACAATTGAGACTTTGAGACACCCACAAAAGGAGTCATTTCCGCTCCTTGAATTAAGATTGTGAAACAAAACTCGAAAATTGTTGATTTATTTGTTGTTAACAATGGAACAAAAATTTGAGTAAAACAGATACACATTTATAATTGAAAATAATTTAAATTTTAAAAACTAAAATTTCTCTAACTTTGTACCCACTTCATAGTTAGTTATTGTTTGCTTCTTTACGTCACGATTTTCTTCTCTCTTCTATTCTTTTATCTCGTTCTCCGATTCTTTCTTATAGTGGCCGTAATTTCTTTTTCAATTGTAACACATCTAAAATTATTAACTTATATAAAAAATGTTCTTGAAACACATCCAAAATCATAAATTTAAAATTTAAATTTAAACATTAAAAAACAATTGTAATACATCTAAAATTATGAAGTGATATACAAAATATTTCTAAAACACATTCAAAATCATAAATAAAAAATGTAAATTCTTGTCGTGGCCGTAATTGCAAATATAACAGTGTTGACAATTTGAGGATTGTGATTCTTTAAATTGTTCTTCTACCTAAACCATTCTCCAATGCAAATTAGGATGTTGTACATGACATGCAAAATCAATGTGATTGAATAACAAAACAGATACATACGATTAACTATGAATCACTTTCTCTTAAACACATCCAAAATACCTGAGGTTACCAATGAAGAAGGATTAGCAACGCTAGTGAAGACTAATGCGATGAAGAGTAGGATGAAACAAAACTGCGGATTGAGCGGCGAAGAAAAAGGCAATGCCAAGGACGAGCGAGGTGGACGACGGCGTTGCAAAGGAACGACAAAGCAGGAGAACGGCGCTGACATGACATGGCAGCGCCAAGGAGGACGCCAGCGTAGACAAATAATCACAAAGACGAATTAAAATCTTCAATTTTACTAAATTTATATTTTTGGAAGTGTATTTAAATGATAATCTGTTAATAATTAAAAATAATAAAACTGAAACAGAAATTTTAAATTTTAGTTTTATTCAGTTTGTATTTTAGATATATATTCAATTTTAAAAAGACATCAAATCTATTTAAATATTTGTTTTATTTTTTTAAATTATTGTAATAAAAAATTAAATATTGTACAATTTTTAAAAGATACTTAATTGAATTGTTTACTCTTACAGAGGTGTTTTCTACTATACATGCTGCTATTGTTATTTCGTGCATATATATATATATATATATATATATATATATATATATATATATATATATATATATATATATATATATAGTCTACACAAATAGCACAACTAACTAGGAAACGCTCTTCTGCTCCTTTTCAGTTTACATATATGAGCAAACATTGATATATTAGTCGCCAATGGCAGACTCGCTTCATCAATTGAGAATGCACAGGATTCATCCCCAATGGCAAGGCTGAAAATCCCATGTGTATCGAACCCTTTTCATGTCAAGTTAATATAGCAATTCACAAAATTCATGTTTCTTGTTGGTTAGACTATTCATGTAAGTGTAGGCTCAGCAAAATAAATTATTCTCACAATGGTACAGCTAATCACTGGCTATCCAGAATATACAACACTATATACAAGTGCACAAGCCAATTCACAATTGATTGGCATTGCCTTTTAGAAGACCAAATAATTTTGAACAGCTGAAAATTGCAGGATGAGGGAGTAGCAGATAGAATTGATGTGATCCCGGAACCTACTTGCAAGTCGCGAACAATCCTGCTTTGATGTATTTTATTTTCGGTGCCGCCGTTTCTGATCAGCTCTTTGCCTCTTCTCATCATCCCATTCTCGATCATACATTCTATTACTCAATTAAGGAAACAACTGCACAACATGATACAAGGAAACCAAACATCCAACAAAAAGCATGTGTATTTGACCTTAGTAACCTAGCTACAACTACACTAGGATCTTAAATTAAAACTCCTTCAGTCATAAAAACAGAGAAAAAGCAGCGTGTAGCCGTGTAGTGCAGACAGGAATGAATATCATGCCATCTCATCAACCAAGGACCACCATATTCTAGCTTCCTTCCATGAACTATGTTACAAATGGAGCAAAAAATGCAGACATGGTAAATAGTCAGGCAAATCGCAGTAAAAGATACACTAACAGACAAGTGATCTTGATATAAATAATTATGCATATAAACCAAAAAAGCACTCTGCAGTATAGGATACGGATCAGATTCACGACGATTCAGCTTGCTGGCTACCTCTTTACCATGAATTCTGAGACCTGGTTCATCTATGTAATTTGCATGTTGGATCATGGGTCCCTTCCTGTCTACCCTGTCTCTTCCATCATAGGCTTGTGAAACACCAATACCTAGGGGTGGAGGTGGAGGAGCCACTGGTGAGTACTCCCCAGGTTCACCAGCTGGCAGATGCTCCCTCTTGAGCTTACGTCTCTTGGATGCAGCATTTAAATCCAACTCTTCCTTTAGAAGATTTGTTTTTTCTCTATCCCTCTCTTCAACCTGAAGAATATATGAGCATCCCAACAATTAGAATAATGAAATCCTCCTAGTCATTGGTTGATCTAATCAAAGAACCAGAAGAGAGAAATTTATGTTAAGAAGCATAACTTTATAAATACAACCAAAAAAAGATTTAGAGAAATACAAAATCGAAAATACATTATTTAAATCATTGAAAAAATATACAAAAAAACGTAAAACAGTAATAATTAAAATCACACCAAATCATGGGAAGCCATATTAACCTAAGATTAAATCTACATATGGTTATGCTTTACATGATGAATGATGTACACTTACCCCAATACCATCTTATTAGAATATTATAATGTCAACTTTTTTCACTTGCATTTTCAACTTGAAGCAAAAGAAAACTTCAACCATCTAGAGAACAAGTAGCACTTTATAGAAATATCATGCATTTGTACTCTTGGCTACTGCAGGCAATAAAGACCTAGTTTACGGACAGAAGCATATCTAACCAAATGAAAAACTAACTTTACTCCATTTAAGTTCTTCAACCACGCGTAAATCACTAGTACATATGATGCAGATAGCAAAACTAAGATACAACATTGATTTCTACCTTCAATGATAATGCTTCTCGTTCCTCGCGTTTCCTATCTCGAAAATCATCTTCTTTTCTGCGTTTTGCATCATCCTGGGAAACCACAGCCTCTTCAGACCGTCTCCGTTCTTTTTCTTCATGCCTTGGAGAAAGCCTTTGAGAATGTCTAGTGGGAACGTACCTCCTATCAGCATCTTCATCACGCCTACCACCACCAACAGATTGAGGAACCATATTTGGAGGTAATGGGGGTGGTGGAGGCAGGCTTTGCCCATGGAAGCGATCATCTGCATGAGATTTTTCTATAGATACATCATTGTATCGTAATTTACTTCTATCATCCTTGCTTCTATCATCCTTAGCCTTCTCAGGGAGTCTATTGAAACCCCTTTCACTACCCCTTTCTTGCATTCTCTCAACAGATCGTTCTCTTCCATATCTTTCGATTGACCTATCCCTAGGTTTCTCCACAATGAAGTCATCTCCACGAGACTTATCAACACGGTCCAATCTCTCCCTGTGCTCTCTTTCATACCTTTCATTTCCTTTGTCTTTTGCCCTTTCCAATGGCTTATCCCCTGCCCTGTACAAACCTAGTTCATCTGGCCCCAATTTCTCATCAGATAATCGAGGATCTACAAGCTTCTCTCTTTCAGAGAATCTGATTTCATTCTCGAAATCTCTTTGCTCCGCCTCCGCTTTACGCCGTTTACCAAGTCTATCAGGTTCTTCAGCAGAACTAGCTCTCTTCTGGGCTTTATCAGTAGACTTTGAAGTAACAATTGTATTGTCATGCCTAGGAGAATGAACTACACGTGAAGAGGAACCTCTTACCGAGTCAATAACATCATTTCCATCATCCTTCACCACAGAAGCCCTAATATCAGAAGACTTTACGACACCGATCTCAGCCTTGAGCTCACCACCGGTCTCACCCTTGGTAGATGGAGCTGAGATTTTTGCAGAAGCTGAAATACTGTTACCATTAGCATTGACTGAAGAAGATAAATTAGTACTTCCAGTGTGTCTTCCCTCTGATGCATGGTTTTGTATATCCTTGTCACTGCTCAAAGAACCAGACGCTCTGGCAACAGCTTTACCAGATCTAGTATCCTCTTTTGCAGGATCTTGTTTCGAGGGCTTTGAGTGTGAGCTAGCAGGTGCCGAACGTTTCCCGGAAGCTCTTGACTGAAAACAGCAGAATTAACTTATTATTCTTTTAGAGAGGAAGGGAGGGTGAGGGGATATTTAAAAAACTGTTAATAAAGAAGAAGAATAAAAGATTATGTGTCTAGGTTGCACTAGAAAGAAGGATTCCACAACGATGAATGGAAAGGAAAATGCCTAACTGTACAGCCTAGCTAAGATATAGAAAAGCTACCTCTGCAGCTCTCGGAACATGTTCTTCCGATGCTCTACTTGCAGATTCTTCTGCTTGCTTTTGGTTTTCCATGGATTTTGTTGCTCCAGATTGTACAGCAGGTGAGGGCAAGGTTGATGGAGCATCCAATCCATTTAATGATGAATTACCCTTGAGTTTTGCTTGGCCAGAATCAGATTTTCCAGCTATTGTGCTGTCAGTTCTTTCTACCTTGCTGTCTGCAGTTTTTGTTTTTGTCTGGTCTTTGACTGTGTTTACCGAGTCCAGATGTTTTCCACTGCCAGATTCAGTTTGAGAAACACCAAGACTTATCCCACTTTGTACAGATGTTGAATTTCCAGCAGAAGATTTACTAATAGATGGCGCAGGCTTCAACTCAAGATATCCCATACCGAATTCTTCATCAGTAACCCATGAAGGCTGTGTGATGGAAGAGATTGAAGTGTTAAACTCAACAAAATACAGCCATACCTACACCAAATTAACAGCATACCTTCCTAGCAGCTAATGCAGCAGCAACACCAGTTGCCAGCACCTTAAGATCCTCTCTTTCATCACTTTTAATCTTAGCCACCTACATGATGATAAAATATGTCAAATAGTGCATTGATGTTCGAAATTACTAGCACAAGAGAAGTTTACTATAAAGATAAGTTACCCGCTTTTCAAGGTTTATCCCACTCTTCCGAGTAACAGGGAAAACTCCAGAAATCTTTGTCAACATAATGAGAGAATTTCTAATTTCCATGTACTCACTAGATTCCAAACACTGAATTAATAGTCTGGTTATTCTCTGACTCCACTTCCAGTGTACCTATAAGCAAAGAAATAGAAAATTGATCAAAATAATTCACTTCTGTAGTATTTGGATCAGGAAGAAACAAGGTGCAGGCATAAAAAAATTTGGGAGGACAACCTTAAACATTAAATCTATCCAATACATGTAAGCAGATAATTTTCAGAGTAGCATAAAAGTAGCGCACACTTGCCTTGATAAACTGGCCATATGTAACTCGCTGGCTGTTTGGATATCTATAATAAACAGCAAAGCCAGGCATGTTTCCACACTCACGTTCATAAATAGATTCATCACTCTGAAAAGAATTTAGGAGTTAAGGAAAAAAGATAAAAGAGTACTACTGGAGCAACAATACAAAAGGATAAAAAGATTGCATAACTAATGTTATGCACCAGTAATAATCAATTACCTTCCAATAGTAAGCAATCTTCAGAGTCTCATACAGAAACCTACCAAGCCTGCCTGCCTCATATTCTGTGCAGCAACATATCATAGGTTGTAGAGTCTTACAAATCAGGACATCTATATGGTTGACGGTATTGAAAAAGGGGGTTCCGAGCGAATGAAGCGTGTGGACAAACATAGCACAATAAACAGCATCTGGCATACTGAATGTGCAGCGTGGAAATATACAACGCTGAAGAAACTCCATATTGATCTTCAAAGTGTCAGGACAGGAACTTAACCATTTGTCCTTTTCGTGAGAAAGCCGCCTATGAACTGATGCAACATTCTCTTCATGTTTATGAAGTTCACTAATCAGACGGTCAAGTGATTCTTGAATTCTTTCCTTTTCCTTCTTCCTCTTGGTGATTGCTGAGCTTGAATTGTCAGAAAGCTCCTCCAAAGACTTAAGATTAGCATGCAGCTTGGCTATTTCAGACTCGTAGCGACTTTTTGGAACGTACAAATCATATAGTGTGAGGCCCCAAAATGTTGCATAAAGATCAGGAGAAAGGCTATTCCACGCTTTTGAAGGCAGCATGGTTTTAACAGTATCAAGTAGATATGGCCAGCTGCATACAGTAATCAAATAGTAAAAACTACATAACCAAAGTCAAGAAGAAGAAAAAGGAGGGGGGGGGGGGCAGAAATTTTTTTTGCATATATTATCCACTTCTAGACGTAGGTTTACCAGATGGAATGGCATCTAAAACACACAGGCACCAAATAAGTAAAAGTGAAACTAGGAAAAAGATTATAACCTTATAGGATTTCGAGCAGAGCCAAGATCTAGAACCATACTGCCAGAATGATCTACAAGATCAGATTCTGTAGATGCATCATTTGCAGCATTATTATCATCCAACGGCCAGCAAACATCAGGACTCCTCTGAGACTTGAAAAGTCTCATCACAGGGCGATATATCAAGAAAGCAACCTATGTCCAGGAAAATGACAAGCAATAAAAAAATAAACAAGTTCAAGCATAATAAATGAATAAATGTTGCAGGTGAAGGGATATAAACAGTTTTCGTGATAAAATCAAGCAGTAGTTATCATGAAATCATGCCCTAAGTTTACAAGACAAAAGTATATAGAATGGGAACACAGACCTCAGGGTCCAGGTGGTAAAGGTGGACCAGGTCATTAAGCGATGGAATGAGTGCAGCATAATTTGATGCTGGAGTAACTGCACTGCAAAGAAATTCCACATATTGAAGAAGAGTTCCATGGGATCTATCAAATTGCTCACAAACCATCTTAATGTATGGTGCATCTGCATTGATGACAATCCTGTGAAAAAAATTAAATCATGAGAACAACATTTTGAGTCTTGGCTTTCCAGTATTTGTACTCTTTCTAATCTTACAGAGAACGATGTTGAGCAATAAGCAATAGGAGGGGGATCGCCAACTTCGGTTCATCTTTGGGAAGTAATGCATCTCTAAGTCTGCTAGTAGACTTTAACAATGCCTGCATCAAAAAGATTATATATATATATATATATATATATATATATATATATATATATATATATAGTTAACTTGGTATGACAGAAAACCAAATGCCAAAACCTTAAACTATGGATAACTCTACAACAGTAGTAAAAGATTAAAAGGCAGCATGGTGCCAAGCATTCTACATTATGGAGGGTGCGGGTAAGAGCCGCATGCAAAAGGTGTAATGCAATCAGCTTAATCTGATGCAAGCATCAATGGCTGATTCCACAACTTGAACCCGTGACCTTAAGGTTGTTGCTCCAAGACTCTCCTTTAATGGTAGTCGAAGATTAATACATTATATCTCGGCCACCCATAACAAAAGATACATGATTTACTAGAGCTTATAAAACTTAAATACAACATCAACACCAAAGTTAATATTCAAACAGCAGACAATTGCATTCGCTGCTATATTTTAGTCTTAAAAAAACAAAGTTGAAGACATTATTTTTTACCACACCTGGCAAACTTGCATCTCATTAGCCACTTTCAATCTATTGCTTTCCAAAATCACTGTATTATATACTTTTATGTACCTTATTATTTCGAGTTACTCCAAAAGAAGTTGCTTGATATCGAAGAGTGTCACTCCCTGCCATGGCATCCAGCTGCTCCTCAGTCAGGTTCTCTGTGTACTGGACGTTTGCCATTTGTTGAATAAGTTCCTGAAAATTATCAGCGAAAAAGATTTATCCAACATCAGCATGGAACATTGCTTTTTCATCAGCAGCCATATAATACACAACAATTCTTTAATTTCAATTTTTTAGGTAAGTATGAAAACCTGCAATAGAACAAGCTCAATTCCTTGCCCCTTTTTTAACTGGTTCACAAGATACTGGAAAAGGCCTCGCAATTCCATTGAAGGGTACTTCTTACACCTACAACGAAACAAATATCATTTGCTCATGAAAACATTCCCCATCTAGTCCCTTTGGAGAATAAGTCAAATACGTCATAATGTTCTACACTACAAGAATCAAGTCGAACTAGCTATAACAAGTTAACACCAATTTTATCCCGCACACCCAAAATATTAAAACCCAATAGTATTACAGAAAGAGGTTGAATGTCCAATCTCGATAACTAGAACTAGGTCTGGTGAGAACCCAAACCCATTTAATGTGGTATTGCCACATATCATAAAAATTGCCACCAAAATGATGAATTAGCTGAATCACAAGTGTAGAAGGTAAATCAGGTACTGGTCACTCACACATGAAGAATTAGCTGAGCACATAACCCATATTAGGTCGAGGTTTTGATCACAATGGTTAGGTAAGTTACAACCCAAATGCTAATGCTAATGTTATTATCATGATGATTATAAAAGAATATAAACCAACACAGAAAATGTAGATTTAGAATAACATAAGCACACAAGACCACAAATCTGCAACTAAACGTAGATAAGACATTCAAAAAGTTTGCCATGCATAGAAGCCAATAACCAATTCACTTATTTTCTAGGCATTCAACATCTAACTCAATGATCATGGTCCCATAATTAATTTTTTATTCAAAGGTATTATTTTGATTATTTTATTTAGCAACACTTAATCATGAAAATTGACACTGCCTTTGGTCTAATTTGTTTCACAGATCACATCTTCATATCTAATTCATTTCTTACATTTCACCCAACCTTAATTCCACGAGTTCCTAAAGGGAACAAATTTTCAAATCATCTTTTAATTATACAATCAAGACACTTTAAAGAAGGTAACCAATAACCCATTCAACCTACACTTTAATTCACAAAACAGAGGAATTCAGAAATCAAATGCAGCATCACAATACATAATATTATTACAGAGTAATCAGTATATACAGAAGAAGGGAAAGCTAAAGCTAAGGAGATGAGGAGTTAAAAAAAACAAACAAACCAAACAGCTCCAAGAATATCAACCCCAACCCTCCAAGTCAAAAGCATTTTTCTAGTGGAATATTGGCCCCCGAAGTTTCAGGATTAACAGCTATGCTTGCCCAAAATAACACGGCCACAAGAATTGAAGTATCTACCTCCATAAGACCATCAGCACATATTACAAAAACTTGTTATGCCATCCTTTTTTCAGAAGATGGGACTCAGTGGTATACAGACATGATGATGATCATGAAACATCCTTTGCACTTAAACAACTGTTGATCAATCAAAACCACTGATGCTAAAAGTGAACTGAAAAGCAGTATTCTTACATCTTCAACTTAAGAATGAATATACCACTTATCAGTACACTCCATTAGAAGGTGCATTTGCAGAAAAGCATGGGGAACAGCTCCAGAAGAAGTTAACTTCTTCAGAATCTTGCAGCCTCCATTAGCATCACAAGATTAAAGTAATTGCTAATGGAATAGACCACCTAAAGCACGCTTTAACTGAAGGGTCATCAGATCGATCCAAAATTCCAAATCTAGCTATTATCAGCCTAAACAGCTGGATGTCAGCAACAAATAATCATCCCATAACCACCACCCATTGTAAACAGTTCAGGCTCCATCTTCTCTATATCCTCAGTAGCTTACACAACTATGCACCTAATTATAATGAAACTTATCACAAAACAAGCATGGACAAGATTTTTGGTTCACATTAATACATGGATCCATCTCCCTCCTGATCATATCCCATAAATGCCATTAAGCTGTCATTTTGGAACTGACATTAGACATTACCACAAACTGTTGAGATTCAGATAAATCATGTATACAACACAGATCATTCTTCAGACTCAAAGATCCACTGATTTGCAACTGACGTCATTGCCTTTCAAAGCAATCATTTTTTCTTCTCCACAAATTAATTGTACCTGGGAAAGGTCCAACTAAGTGAAAACTTCTTCAATCAGATGATTCTCCATCAAACATGGTAAGTGCTATTGCAGCAGACAGGTAAATTTGTACTCCTCATCTTTTTTAATCTTCCCTTGTAAAATGATATGGGCAGTGGGGACCAATGTAATAGAAGTTTCGACTTTAGATATTGAAATTTGAAAGGGCAACAAAGAAGTTCCCACCCCATTCAACCAACAACAAATATCCATTCCAAAACATCTGTGAGCAAAACCCAGTGGTACATCATATGATTGTCTGTGCATGCCCATGGTTTTAACTGATCTGACATCATGACTAGGTACGAAAAGCTCCTAGTGTCCTGTAATCCCGCATTCGCTAAGGTTGATCTGCAACCTGGAATTTGATACAAGGCATTCTGGATGTTCTAAACTCTATAGGATGACGCAAATGCAGAAAAATGCCATGTTATTGTCAACCATGATTACTAATTCATAGAATAATCCCAATAAAATTAGGATTTCCATAAACTGTTGTATTTTCGCGAATGAAACACCATCACAAAGAAAAAGTAGAAAAGTAGACAAAAAAATATATGGGGACAACCTACAAATTTGTTGCTTAGCCATTATAAATAATGCCTAAATCTTTTATCCAAAAAAAAATTAATTAATGCCTTAAATCAGTTAATTGAAACATCACCAAAAAGATTCAGTCACATATCCTGACAGCAAGCGTAAAAGCATGATAATTACTTCCTATAATTTATCCAGATGCACAGGACATTCTGCCAAGAATAATAAACCAGATTTTATCTCCCAATCCAATAGAAATAATAAAAGTTAGAGTTGGGAATGAAGCAAATATACATACAGGTGACCCCAAAATGAAGCTAGTGATTGAAGCCAATCTGACAAATTTAGACCATCGTCTTTTAGCTTATCACGTCCACCAAGTGCCAAGCGCTCAATCACAACATATTCCAAAATGTCATACTCTAGCTGTTGAAGGAGGGAGAGAGAAAAAATAAGTAAATAGATTTCCAAGTTGAAAACCATCTATCAATAAGAAAACAACTTCACATGCACCACATAGAGAATGCACAAAAGAAATATAAAAATGGAGAAGCACCCCATCTATAAAGAAAAAAAGATTATAAGATTTTCATGAATTATCTTTCTCAAAAGCTTACGTTGTTGGGTACAGGCACATAAATGATTTTATAACTTTATATGGTCACCAACCAAAGCCTCATATGGGTTTGAAGCATTTATAATGCATACGTCCAATTTATCTCGTGCCATAATTTAGCTTTTGTTTAGAAGAATGAGGGACAGCGATAGTCAAATACTAGACCTCTTACTCATAGAAGCCTCAGGCCTATCATGAACTATCTATCCCAAAAGTTTTAGTTGTTGAGAAGTAAATGAATAGACAACACAGTTTTATATATTGACAAAGATATATCACTATCAGAATAAATGATACAGAAACACTACTCAGACCTGCTGACATCACTGATAGATGGATCCAATTAACATGGGAATAAAGTGAAAAAACAAAGAATTTGCACAGACCTGAGTCAAATACTTAAATGCATCCACTACAGGAGTAATCATGTCTCTGTATGCCTCAATCTGCGTTTCACACGCACAGAAAAATCAACATGATAGAACATATATCATCGATAGCACATGGTGATCAAGTTTCAAGGTAAAGCTCAACTAAATCAGCACCTGATGAACAATTGTTCGTAGGACAGTCATAGGGTTAGCATGAGCTAATTTTGCGACCATTCGACCTAGCTGCTTCAAATTCTCCTTTGCCAACCTTTTTAAAATGCGTCTAGTGTCCAACTATAGAAAGAGAAAGTAAACAGTACAAGGGAAATAAATAATAAAGCTTACTGAATTTAGCCTAGGCAGTCCCAAATATATGCAGATCGGTACCTTGGCTGTTTGTCTTGCTGCTAGGAGCATAGGTATGCGCTCATCATCTTTCTCCCATTCACCGTATAAACGATATCGCACCTAAATAAATAACACTCATCAACAAAACTAATTGATAACTGCTAACAATGCATAGGGTAGACAGATGAAAATGTATAAAGTATAACCTCATAAGGAAGGAGACTCATTAGTTCCCAAATTTCCTGGCCAACAGCTGGATTGGCAGGAATCAGTTGCAAAGAAGGTAGTAGGCAAGCTCCTAAAGCATCCTCCACCCTTAGCCTTGCATCTTTCAGGTGTAGATGAGGATTTCCAATTCCAGGAAATTGAGAATTCAAGGCACTGTCGCCATGACTAACAAGCTCAAGGGCAGAAAAGTAATAACCTCTCAGCACCCTACAAACCTACTTGGTTTTTAGGGAACAGGCAATGAAGGGGAATCATTATTACCACAAAGCACAGCAATGAAAATAAAGTAATTGGAAAATAAAAACTTCATGCACCTTCTGCAACAATATAGGGTCACGGTAAAGGTAGGGTCCAGTACAAGCAAGCATCTGAAAAAGCTCCTTCGGAAGATCTATGAAAGAACTTCGTCTTGAGGAGTTATCTACATCCATAGGATCAGTACTAACTCCTGTAGATAATCCAGAGTTTTGATGATGTGCGTGCCGAATAACATCATATGCTGAAGAAATTGTCCTCTCAATGAGCCTGGATGAACAACTGAATATTAATTAAAGGCCCAAGGATACAAACTGTTTGATGTATGCACAAATACACAAGCTTTCACCATACAGATATCCACATTAACATTGGGTGCTTCCTGCCAATTTCGATTTGGAACTATTTCTCAGGGTATATTTCAAAAGGCTTTCATATAAAAAAGGACGCAACGTGGTGGAGCTTGCAGTAAATGCACTCCTCTTGGGTTTGGCTGGTGGTTTCGTTGGATAAGAATCTCTCCACGGCCTCTCGCAAGTGCAGTACTCATGGTATTACCAGGATATGCAGAGGCACTGCAAATCATCTTTGCATTCTTGAATCTTTTCTTTTGTTGTTTTCTAACATTTATACTTGGATCTTCCCACCCTCAAGATGTACTATCCCTCTAATTGTCTAACCGCATTTACAATTTCGATTAAGAATATAGAAACCACCATTCGCAATGACATGTATATCCAAATGCATTGTGCAGAAAATAAAATAATAACAAGAAATTCAATATATGCATTCAATGGACATTTCCATATATAGATGTAACTCAAATAAGTTCTCAATGCCAGTGTCTACATGACTCGAGAGATTATGAACAAGCATTTACCTAAACAAACTCTCACATATTTGGATATGTTCCACTGCATTGAGTGGTGACAGACGACCAAACAGCATATGTGCATGATACCTGCAAAAACAAAAATAGAAATCTAACGATAAACTAAAGAGAACGTAAGGATCCAGTCAAGCTATAGCTTAGTTTATCATGACTGGAAAGGAACTAAATCTTACATCCATAAATTTGAGATCCATCACATTCAATAACCACATATTATACTAATGAAGTCAGGGGATGGCAACATTCAAGTAAACAAAATGAACGAGAAATTTTACGGAAGATGGAATGAAAAAGAAAACAAAACAATAGAGCATTTACTATAACACCATTTACCACCACATATTACATGCAAATTACAAATAACACATACCAGTCATCCACCGAAAGAAAGCCGGTAAGCAAGCCCAAAGTTTGACTGTTTTGAAGCTCAGACTTTCGCTCTTCAATTGCATCAGTTTCCATGTCTATAGCAGCAAAAAGATCTATTGCGACGTCACCCTGTTTTTCATCATCCATTAGATCTTTGCCAGTAGCAGCAAGGTTTATTCTTCCAATTTTGTTAGCCTGTGAATGATATTGTCAAACTTCAGTAAATTACACTAGCCAAAAAATAAGAGAAAAACATAAAAATCAAGGATGGACTGTTCATCATAAGCATTCATAGCATAAATACCTCATCAAGCCGCTTGGAAGAGAAAGTGTTATAATGCTCAAATGCTTCTTCATCCTTCGGAAGTAGATGTGCATATCTTCAATCAAAATGATAGTTACAAAGCTATCTTATGCATTGCATAAATAACAAATCATAACATAACCAAGACCTAGATGCCAATAGCATTAGCACCTCAGCCGAGCAGAACATATATTTGACACAAGTTTCTCGATAAATAAATTATGGCAGATTATATACACTAAAAGCTAATTTCAACCACTCCCATCCTACTTATCGAGTAATTAATTACTTGAAATATCTTTAACAACACAAATAGATATGCTTTTCCCATGCCTAAATACCGGAACATCATCACCATTAACAGCATGGAAGTCTTCTCCAACTAGGTAAAGTGGGTTACATGAATTGCACAATTTTATTATGCCTTCACTGTTTTAGTGATCAGATTTGTGGTGTCAATCATAGAAGAAGTGAACAGAGTGCATCAAACTACAAAGTTGACCATCCTTATTATATCTTAAACTACAAACTACTCAACTTTGGTATGATTATAAAGCATTCCTCATCTGCATAACAACATTTTCCCCACAACTCTGAAAATCAGGAATCATAACCCATGACAAAATTAAATTTGTAAATATCATCCAATACTAGCTTGTTTCTAATAGTCAAAACAGACCCAAATATTGGATTTAAGTTGAGTATGCCTTATGAGAATGCAATATGTGAATTGTGATTCTTATGCAGCACATGAGCACATCTTACATGCTATCAATATCAATAAAATCTTGTTTCACCAGCAACGCTGTGAGTTTATAGAGCCCAAAGGGAACAGGGCAGCTGACTTCCATGCGCTGATAATATTGAAACTTAAATCCAAGAATCTGTGAAGCATGAGACTGCAAAAAAAAAAAAAAAAAGATAACACCAGAGTATTAAAACTTGTCTAACCAATATCAGATTTTGAAATAAGAAAAACTTAGAACAATAACCTTGGGGAAAATAGGAATCAGCTCTAGAAACACACTGTTATCAGGTTGAAGTTCAAAACACTCAAGAACCTGATCAACAAACATCAATAGCCAGGTAAAACATAAAATGAGAACATAAATAGGCAAGTTAACTATAAAAAACGAGAAAGAAAGAAAAAAAATCAAATTGAAGAAACTTACAATATCAAAAACACGATTTGGATCCAAATCAAAATGGCCAATTAACGACTGCAGAATTAATCAAAATCAACACCAAAGTCATCATCATTAAATACAGAAAAAGGACAGTGGGATTCTCAAAGTCATTGAAAGCATCAAAACCTTAATAATGCCAATTGTTGCGGCAGATGCCTTTTGAGTTGGAGCTTCGGAATCTCGGCAAAGAAGAGTGACCTACACAATTAAACTGAACTGAATACAGCATACCAAATCAAACCATAATGACCTAGATCGTAACCCATCTTAATAGTTAAGTCATTGAAATATAAAAACACTGCAACTCTAATCTTTAAGAAATGAGCTTCCTCCATCTTATCTACTTTCTTACCAAACCACCTAAGGTGAAATTAAATAACCTTCCACACATAGGCACTATACTAGCACTCTCCAATACATACTTTTAATATTTTTTTTACTAGTGTTTAGTCATCAAACAACGGATGTTCATTCCTAGCCTCACTATATTGAGCTTATTCTTTTTAAGCTTTTCAGTGCCCAATATTCAATCCTCTTCAACAATTGTAAGTCTTGTAGCTATGTAGTATTTCCCCCCTATATTTGAGGGGTGATTTCCTATCATAAAAATAACACCCAAAACCCTCTTCCATTTGATCCACCAAGAATGATACCTACAATTTACATCACCTCAATTTTCCAATTGTTTTGTAGGTAAACAGAAGATGCTTAAGTTGTCTGACACGTGGTACAGTATGATCACCAATTTCTACCTATAAGCTAGAATTAATATGTTCCTATTATACTATATCTTCTGTTACGATAACACCAAGGAATAAAATTGTGAACAAAGTTTTGAAAGGGAAAACAAATATAAAACATTGGACAAATAAGGGAACAGTCAAATTCACTTCAGCCAAAATCACAATAACAATAATAATAATAATAATAATAATAATAATAATAATAATTAAAATGAATTTGAGATCATACCAGCTTTGCATAGCCCTCACTCTCTTCTCTAAGAAGGTTAAATTTGGTTTGTTGATAAAGAAGCCGTGTATTAACTCTGACCTGAAATCAACAGCCCAATTGAATCAAATACATGCAATCACAAAGCTTAACAATAAACGCCAGCCTTTGGCAAGAATAGTTCGATTTTCATGGTAGTCTGCAGCTAATGTAATTAATAGGTGTATCTTGTGGCAAATATATTTCTAGCAATTCATTGCTCACCTCTTTTCCCTTCAAATCCTGAGCCTTTATTTTGATCATTTCAGCCTCCCCCAAAAACTCTTCCTGCAAATTGTGTAAGATAGAAATAAAAAACCATGTTAGTTCACAAAAGACTACATCTCAGTCACTCACAATTGACACTAACCAAAAGCCTCAGAAGAAATAGAAAGTTAAGTTACACAAAGTATGAATGATGACGGAAAGAAAGGAACAAAAAAGGCAGACCTCACAGCGTTCTTGAAGTAGCCTAACCGGAACCAATTCAGATTCCACAAGCCATCTTGCCTAGAAAAATTAAAGTCTATAAGCAATGATATTGAAGAAAAATTATAAAGAATTAAGAACCGTAATGTTTAATTTGAAGATGTAAACATGCAGAGATCAACACGGTGGGATCATAACTGACCAGTTTAATGAGACGAGATCGAAACTCTCCCGACATTGTATGCTGTATAGAAAGAGATATACATAAGTATAGTATCGTGCTGACCACAAACGATGAATAACTAACAGTCAACTACTTAAAATTGAACACTATTCGCTATCAACACAATTTACAATTCTTTGGGAATAGTCATCATATAAGCCCTGATTTCCTCTTGCCACAACAAGTGAGGTAAAGTTGTAAAGGAACTCCAGCTCAATTTGATGTTCATGCAATTTGAAACAGAAAAATATATTTAACTCACCCTATCCTTTACTAATAACAAAATTGAACAACTATAAATGGTACCAGATGAGGAGAAAGAAAGCACAATATAACTTAAGGAGGCTCACTATTCTCATTACAGAAAAGAAAAATGAATGACATATAATGATCATTCCAATTCCAATTTTTGAACATCGACCAATTTGCAGGTGTAATAAATTAACAACTACTCTTGAAAAAAGAAAATCAATAAGAAAGAATGAGAGGGACTAAAAACAGCTTCAAGCGGCGGTAACTCACATCTTGGGCCATTTGGGTCACTATATCTGCAAAATTTGAAGCTAATTTCTCAGTCGGCGGTCTGTCGGAGAATATGACAGAATCTAACGCTACTTTACACTTCTGAAACGGCAATTCACCCCGAACCTGACATCAATCCAGGAACAAAAATCAGTCTTTATCCCAGAAACGGAGAAATAAAGCTCCGAATTCACCACCAAATTTTTAAATTTTCCAACGCAGGGTGCGAAAAATTTAGGTAAGAACAGATGTATTATGAATGCAAAAAACGACGGAAAGGACGAACCATAGTCCAGCAAAGCTCGTAGAGGAAGCGTAGCGATGGAACTGCTTCGGAAACCCTGAGGGCAGGATTGCCACTCTTCCATTCGCGAACACAGTCCTCCGTTACATAAATACACTCTATGGGTGGCAGAGACATTGTTCCTGATTGGAAACCCTAGAGAGAAGCGTGAATTTTGATGTACGGAGATGAATCGGATGTGAGGGTTTAAGAAGAGAATAGCATTTCCATGGACGAGTGTGACAGAGCAATGCGAAAATTTTAGGGTTTTCAGAGATACCCAGGGGGTTTGCTTTTCGCAACAAGTTGGAGTTGCCGGTGATTCAGTTTTACCCCCAAACAAATATAATATAAAATAATATATTAACGATATACAATTATCCATTAAAATTTAAAATTAGTATATAAATTTATATAAAAATATATATTATTTAATAAATTTTAATATATAAATAATATTTTTAATATAAAATATTTGAATAAATTACTAAAATTATTTTCAATTTTTTAATATTCGGTAAAAAATATCACAATTTTATTAATAACAAAAATATTTTTAAATGCAATAAAAATACCTAATGTTAAATATATATCATTAAAAAATAATTTAAAAATTTGATAATTTTACACTAAATAAATTTTTATAATTTCTTATTAAAGACCAAAAATACTTTTAAATATATATATATATATATATCGAATTTTTATCCTTTTTTATATGTACTTTTATTCAAATATTTTTACAAATTTTTTTATCAAACGTATAAGCAATTTACAAAATATAAAATTTATTTACTACTTATAAAAATATTATTTTTAGTTTTTTTGTTATTTTTATAATATTTAAAAAATATTTTTGTTATTATAAAAATAAGAGTTGTTTGTATTAGTGTCTCAAAAATCGGATGTGATTTTAATAGTTTATCGTAAATATATAATATAAAATATAACCAAAATTAGTACTTTTAAGAAAATTTATTTTAATAAATTCTAAATTAGTTTTATTTTATCTTGCTAATATCCCAATTAATAGTTATATTTGAGAAACAATAAAAAATTATTTTAAAACGGTTTGAAATTATGTTATTTTACATTTTCTAATAACACATATTTTATTTTATATTTATTAATTATTGTTAAAAGAATTAAATAATATTAGATAAAATAAATATATAATTTTAGATATAACATACATAAAATTATAAACTAGAAAAGTTAATATATTTGATATTTTTGTACTAATAATTTCTTTTTCTTTTTGGTATCATTTAGCTTGATAAATTTGTGAATAATTTAGGTTTAATTATTCTATTGGTTTAATTTTACAAATTTTTTAATTATGTTTTTATACTTTTTTTTAAGTAAGTCCTTGTACTAATTTTTTTTTTTAATTGGATCTCTACTTTTTTTTTCTTTTTATTTGAGTCTCTGCACTAATTTTTTTTTTAGTTGGGTTTCTATACAATTAAGCTAATTACTATCAAGAGGAACCTAAATGAAAAAAAATTGGTATAAAAATCCAATTAAAAAAGTTATAAAAATTTAATTAAAATTTTCATAAAACTATAAAAACTAACAAAATAATTAAATCAATAATTTATTATAAATTTAAACTTTATTTAAGAATTTACAACAAATAAATTATTCCAAATATAATTTGATACACTTATTTAAGCCGCGGAACGAACTTATCACTCCACTAATTCAATTTAATTTATACTAATAGACTCTAAATTAATATATTAAGTCATTTGAAAAAAAAAATTATAGATGGTAAAAGAGTAATAATGAAAATGTTTTCCATTCACATTTTTCTCCTAACAATTTGTCATTAAATTGACAATTATATCTTTAAATTATTCTTTATTTCAAATTTTAAATAATTGTGTTTTTAGTTAAAGCAAAATTAAAAACAATGATAAATCTAAAAAATTAATAAAAATCACTTAATAATTAATTATTACAAAATTTAAATATATCATTTTTAAAAATTTTAATATACAACTTTTTCTTAGCTGACTTTTATTCTGTCCTAGAATAAATAGCTAGCTGAAATAACCTACAATATGTTACCACATATATATTGTCATTTTCATTTTATATATTTCACCCTTAGTCACTTATTATATATATTATTTTCATTGCATTCTTAAATGAATACGCATGTTGGAATAACCATTTACGTCAATATCTATATATCTATATATCTTTAAATCTATCTATATCTATACAATATATAATGAAAATATATTATATTTGGGGCATAACTTTTTTTTCTAATATACTCTTTATCATATATATTTTTTTTAAAAGAATTGTATTATTTTTAATACTTAAATCGAAGTTTTCTTTACTTGGAATATAAAAGATTTACTATATTATTAACTAACCTCACATAAATAAACACACTAGTGTTAATATAAATAGAAAGTAAAATGTTACCGTAGAAAATAGTATAATATAAAAACTCGAAAAAAAAATATTTAAACACAATTAATATAGTAAGTGTATACTAAAATTAGCTATTAAAATTAGACGCTAAAATAAAATATAATTAAAATACAAAATGCATATTTAGATTGAATTAAATTATATATCTACTAGATTAAGATTCGTGCGATAATTGACTATACTATATAATATATATTTAAAATATTATATTATTTAAAAATAAATTAGATAATATGTAAATTAATATTGTATAATATATTCATTTAGTAATTTAATTTATATATGATTAATAGGAAAAGTGCACAAATATCATTTTTAAAACATTGTCTTTGTCTTTTTCTCTGCTTGCAGTATTAGAAACAAATTAAACCAAAACAATATATATGCATGTATTTTATCATGAAATGTTGGGTTGTTCCTTCATGAAACAAAATTAATGTCATCTAAATCTTTTTTTATTATTGTTATTTGTGATAGAACAATGCTTCTAATTCCATCGAGATAATGTATACCAAAAAAGTAACCGTAAACAGAAATTATTCTCAACACCTTTATCCCTTTACATCCCATTGTTAAAAAAATAAAAATAAAAAAATTGCTATCTTTTTTTTTCTTTCTTTTCTTATTTTTTCCCTTTAGAATGAAGGCATTAGGGTGAAGATGTTCTGCAAAGGGATGAAGGGTGTCAAAGATGGTCAACTACACATACATTACACTCAATCATTAAACAATAACAAAAAAGAAAAAAAGAAAAAAATGTTAATGAAATCTGATGCATATCAAGCCACATATGTCACGGCTAAATATTAGGAAACAAATTCTTTTCAGTTTTAGTTGATTTGGTGTATCCCGTTTTATTGGCTGTAAATATCTTGTATTACCACAATTAGAAAATCAGATAGCTAATTGTTAGGTATAGTACTGTATATATAATTGATATGCTATTCAATAAAATACAAGGCAATTTGGCATGGTATCAGAGCTAGGTTGGCTCTGATAATCATCACATAAAAGAGACTTCCGCCGCTGAAATGGCTGGAGTAGGTGAGACTCCTCCAAAAAGAGAGAATTAAAAAAAAAGACGAAAATGGATCCAACAAAGGACCATCGCCTTATGATATGAGCGCTAACGACAATTCTAAAAACGTAATCACACAAGTGCAATTACGAGGAGAGAACTACGAAGAATGGGCTCGAGCTGTGAAGGTGTCGCTACGTGCTAGGAGAAAGTGGGGGTTTCTAGATGGAACTCACAAGAAGCCACAAGAAGGGGCATCTGAAATGGAGGACTGGTGGACGGTTCAATCCATGCTTGTCTCATGGGTGATGAATACGATTGAGCCACGGCTGCGCTCCACCGTCTCATACGCTGAAGATGCAAAGGATCTCTGGGAAGAAATCAAGGAGCGATTTTCCATCGTGAATGGTCCTAGAATTCAACAATTGAAAGCTGAACTTGCCGAGTGCAAACAACAAGGACTGGCTATGGTGGAATAATATGAAAAACTAAAGACTCTTTGGGATGAGTTGACAAACCATGAACCAGTGCTTAGATGCTCTTGCGGAGGCTGCAAGTGTGATATTAGGTCACGATTAGATAAGAGAATGGGAGAAGAAAATGTGCGTCAGTTTCTAATGGGGTTAGAAGACGTAAGCTATGGCACAGTGCGATCTAATATTCTCGCAACGGATCCTCTACCTTCTCTCAACAGAGTGTATGCAACTTTGGTACAGGAAGAGAGAATGAAGACGATCAGCAGAACCAAGGAAGACAAAGGAAGCATAATGGAACTGGCAGTACACACTGGTACAAACACAAAAGCCGAAATGAAATAAAGTCACTTGTATGTTCTCACTGCGAAAGAACAGGACACGAGATCAAGGGTGCTTTCAACGGATTGGGTATCCGAAATGGTGGGGAGATCGATCTCGAGATGAAAAGGGAAGTAACACCAAGACCTCGCATAAGCAGGGAGGACGCTTGCGAGGGGGGCTGTCATACGTGCCAACACAGCACAAGCCACAACAGAAAAATCAAGTGACCATGAAGAAGAAATAGGAGGAAGCGCAGTGACTGGACTTAGCCAAAAACAATGGCAGACGTTGTTAGAGATGCTAAATGGCAACAACGGAAGTAGAACTAAAAGCATGACTGGTAAGGAAGGATATGTTGTGTGGATTATAGATAGTGGAGCCTCTAACCATATGACAGGGAATTCAAGAGATCTAAGGGGCCTAGAGCGTATTGAAGGATGCACGGTGGGGCTACCAAACAGAGAAGAAGTTCTTGCAAATACAAAGGGAACAGTGACTCTTGATGGAGGACTTAAATTGACCAATGTTTTATATGTGCCAAAACTAAGATGCAATTTGATTTCAGTATCACAATTAACAAAGGATGCAAATTGTACTGTACTATTTACTCATGAGCTTTGTCCTATGCAGGACCTCATTTCGAGGATGCTGATTGGAGCGGGTGAACAAAGAGATGGGCTCTACATGTATCATGGTGTTCGCAAATTCACAGCATGTCAAACCCAAGAGAAGAGTAGTATTGATTTTTGGCACAAGCGAATGGGACATCCTTCCTATAAAGTGGTACAAATGTTGCCGAATTTGAATGGTGGTTGTAAATTTGAAGAGAAGAATAAATTATGTGAAGTTTGTAAAAAATCTAAACAAACACGAGATAAATTTTCATCAAGTGATTCTCATCAAACACATCCTTTTGATTTAATACATTGTGATTTATGGGGGACCCTATCGTACCCCCTCTTCTTGCGGAGCACCTTATTTTTTAACAATTGTTGATGATTATTCAAGAGCAGTTTGGATATATTTGTTGTGTGAAAAGTGGGAGGTGTCAAGTGTGATGATTAATTTCTTTGCTCTCATTGAAAGGCAGTTTAATAAACAAGTCAAAGAAGTGCACAGTGATAATGGGACCGAGTTCATCTGTATGCGTCCATATTTTTTGCAGCATGGAATTGTTCATCAAACATCTTGCACTGGGACACCCCAACAAAATGGAAGGGTAGAGAGAAAACATAGAGATATTCGTAATGTAGCTCGGGCACTGAGATTTCAAGGATCTTTGCCCATTCGATTCTGGGAAGAATGTGTTTTAACTGCAGGACACTTGATCAACCTAACACCATCATCTGTTCTTAACGGAAAAACTCCTTTTGAAATGATACATGGAAAACCACCTGACTATAATCATCTTAGAGTTTTTGGCTCATTGTGTTATGCGCACAATCAACAAACCAAGGGTGATAAATTTGCCAGCCGAACTCGTACATGCGCATTTGTGGGATACCCATTTAGAAAGAAAGGATGGAAACTTTATGATATGGAAAGAAATATTTTCTTTATATCTCGTGATGTCAAATTTGTAGAAACCGAGTTTCCGTTTGCGTGTTTGGCCCAGGAAAATTTGGTTTCCACTTCTTTAGTGCATGAGAAAAATTTTTTGGAGTCCATTAATAATAAGCCCACACTTGATGTTCACAAGGAGGTCCTTCCTCAGGCTAATTCCAATGACGAGCCCATTGTTGCTGTTGGGGGGGAGGGGGGTTGAATCTCCACATACAGACCCAACAAGGACAGCTTCACCCCTCATCGAAACCAGTAGCCCCTCACCAACTGTCTCAGATGATGTGCCTCTTTCTACCGACACCACCACGCTCTCTGAACTTCCTCTGGGTCGTGGACACCGCGTAAAGCACCCTTCGATCAAGCTGCGTGATTTTGTCACCAACACGATCATTGTAAACCCGTCCATCTCTTCACCCTCTCCATCACATTCCTCAGGTCCACTCTATCCCTTATCTCAATATATGTCATGCGATAAATTTTTCGTGCAACACCGTACTTTCCTAGCAGCATTAGGGGAAGAACGTGAACCCACAAATTTTCATGAGGCAATACGTGATGCTCGATGGAGAGAAGCCATGAGCATTGAAATTAAAGCTCTTCAGGACAATGGTACTTGGCACCTTACCCATCTACCTCCGCAGAAGAAGGCTCTGGGGTGCAAATGGATTTATCGCATCAAATATCGTTCGGACGGGCAAGTTGAAAGGTTTAAGGCACGCCTCGTCATCCTTGGTAATCATCAAATTGAAGGGCTGGATTATAATGAAACCTTCGCCTGGGTCGCAAAAATGGTAACTATTCGCACTATTTTAGCTGTGGCCGCTGCTAAGGATTGGGAACTCCATCAAATGGATGTTCACAATGCCTTCCTCCATGGGGATCTTGAGGAGGATGTTTATATGAAATTGCCACCGGGATTTCACGTCCCTACTCCTGGCATGGTGTGCAAACTTCAAAAATCCCTCTACGGACAACGCCAAGCTCTGCGCTGCTGGTTCTCTAAACTTTCTTTTGCCCTCCTTCAGTACGGGTTTCAGCAGTGTGCCTCCGATCACTCATTGTTTGTCTATCGTCATCACAATATTCAGCTTGTAATGCTCGTTTATGTTGATGACCTTATCGTGGCTGGTAATAATTCTCTTGCTATTCGCCAGTTCAAGGACTACTTAAATCAATGCTTCCATATGAAAGACTTGGGGAAACTAAAATACTTTCTAGGGGTGGAAGTGGCTCGCTCTTCCACTGGCATTTTTCTTAACCAACGCAAATATACGTTAGATATTATCATGGAGACTGGCGTGCTTGGTTCTCGGCATGTGTCTACACCTATTGAAGAAAATCATCATCTTGCATTGGCTGATGGACCTTTGCTCTCTGATGCAGCCTAGTATCATCGTTTGGTTGGTCGTCTCATTTATTTGTGCTTTACTCGCCCAGAACTCTCATACAGTGTTCACATTCTTTCTCAGTTCATGCACCAGCCTCGTGAAGAACACTGGAAGGCTGCCTTACAAGTTGTTCGCTATCTAAAAAGCCGGCCTGGTCAAGGTGCTTTATTGCGCTGGGAAAACGATTTTACCTTGCATGCTTGGTGTGATTCTGATTGGGAGGGTTGCCCTCTTACTCGTCGGTCTCTCACTGGCTGGGTTATTCTCCTTGGCAACTCGCCAATTTCATGGAAAACAAAGAAACAACATACAGTGTCACGGTCCTCTGCAGAAGCCGAGTATCGCTCCATGGCTAATACCATTTGTGAACTCAAATGGTTAAAGGAACTGCTCTTGAGTCTCGGGATCTCCCACACGTAACCCATACCTCTCTCATGTGATAGCCAGGCAGCACTTCATATTGCTAAGAACCCTGTTTTTCATGAGCGTACTAAGCATATTGAGGTTGATTGTCATCTTGTTCGTGATGCTGTCATGCAGGGCCTCATCCTTCCCTCCTATGTCCCAACAAAATCTCAGGTTGCAGATATCTTGACTAAAGCTCTAAGCTCCCATTCATTCGCATCAATGTTGGACAAGTTGGGCATTAGTAACTTACATGCCCCAACTTGAGGGGGGGTAATGAAATCTGATGCATATCAAGCCACATATGTCATGGCTAAATATTAGGAAACAAATTCTTTTCAGTTTTAGTTGATTTGGTGTATCCCGTTTTATTGGCTATAAATATCTTGTATTACCACAATTAGGAAATCAGATAGCTAATTGTTAGGTACAGTACTGTATATATAATTGATATGCTATTCAATAAAACACAAGGCAATTTGGCAAATGTTAAATACAATAGTGAAGTTTAAGGCCATCAATGTCAAATGTTCTCTAACTTAGACGTGCATCTAAAGATCTGTATGAAGGTGCAATTCCAGATTGTGGAGGAGAACTATTTGAAGAAAAATCAAGAGTGCTATTTCCTTCAAATTGCTTCCACCTTTGAAGTGCTTCTGGCAATGTCATGTTAAAGTTTATTCCATATATTTCATCAACATCTGGTTCTGTAGGCTTCCACACCTCAATAAGAGGCGAAAGCACGTTCACCACATGGCTCATGTCAGGCCTTTGGTGTGGCTCCCTTGCACAGCAATGGCCTGCTAATTCTGCAACAGTGTTGATGCTACTCAAGGTTTCCTCATCAGCTTCAATTGTCAAGTCGATGATGGTTCGAAATGAATCTTTGTCAAGTAGCATTCGACGAAACCATGAAACTAGGTGGAAATTCTCTTCTGGTCTACTTTCATCAAGTGCTTTCCTTCCAGTTATGAGCTCCATCAGAATTACCCCAAAACTATACACATCAACCTTTGTTGTAAGTCTTCCAGTGGCTGCATCATTTGGAATGAGACATATAAATACATATGTAGCTGTCTTAAGTTGATATTTGAAAATGATTAAATGGCAATTTAGTCAAACATCTAACCATTCTCATCTATCACTTGACATGAAGACATCTGCACTTGAGTTTTCACCGTGTAATAATGCGTCATAAATTAAATCAAGTGGCTAGTATAGTATAGATAAAAGAAAAATTAGCATTTACTATGTACCTACCTGCATACTCTGGTGCTAGATATCCAAAAGTTCTGGCAATTCTGGTCTGAAACGAGGCTTTTCCTTGCGGAGCAAGGCGAACTAATCCAACGTCAGCAACTTTAGCTCGCATATTATCACCGAGCAAAATATTAGATGGTTTGAGATCCCTATGGATAAAAGTTTGTTGGGCTAAACCATGAAGATATTCAACACCTCTAGCAACATCCAAAGCAATAATGAGTCTTGTCTTCCATTCAAGTGGTTTTAACCCTTCATTTTCCCAATGGAATAGATGTCTACTAAGAGTACCTTGAGGCATGTATTCATAAACAAAAAGTCTCTCATTTTCATCCAAGCAATACCCCATGAGATTAACCAAATTCCTGTGTCGAATCGTGACCACTGCTATTTCAGCCATGAACTCATCTACTCCTTTCTCTGCCACTATTCCTGATTGCATCATTTTAATTGCAATCCTTGTCCCATCATGCAATTTCCCTTCTACGTTGTACCTCTCTTCTCATATCTCTTTTGGCTTCCGTTTATCACTTGATCTCCTGTTCAAGTTACTCCAACCGACCATGATGTTCATGTATGAGTCCCATAATTTTAGTTGGGTGCGGAGGTTCTTCGTTCTCAGGTGGTTGTACCTTTGACTGTAGTCGTCGACTATGAGGATTTCGTGATCTTCCTTCCCCATTACGATTACTTGTTCCTTCTTGTCGTGGAGGTATCACAAGGGCTTGATCGTAACGGTTCAGACTTAGATGCAATGTGTTCGTCTTCAAATTGCTAGTCCGCCATGATTAGGTATAGATTTTCAGGTCGCCGTTAATGGTGCTAATGTTCTTATGGTTACTTGAAACAGTGATTTGGGCCTGAACGTGAGGTACAGACTCCTTTTGAGGTAGCGCCCGGCTTGTGCTGATGCCGAGGTGCTAGCCGTCTGAGTTCCTTTTGAGGAGGTGGGAATGGTACCTACAAAAGACTCCAATGCTTAAGTTAGCAAACAACTTTACGCAGGGCTCGTTTTAGTAGATTGGATTTTGAATATACTTGAGGGTGTCATTGTATTTATAGTAGAATAAATAACTACATTTCAGTGTAATATCTTTGATGGTGAATAACGGTTCTTTTTTTTAGAAAAATTGTTAAGATATCTCTTTTAAATAAATGGAAAATATCTTAAGAATTAGTTATTCATCAAAATAAGTAGAGTTAGGTTGGTTGTTATTATGCTCAATCTATGTAAAGTCGGGCAGGCATTAGGGAGACACAATTTTTTAAGTGGGCCTCTGTTTATTTTGGACTTGGTTATTTTTTTGGCCAAGATATGAACAGGTAAGAGATAGAAAATGCTATTTCTATATATACAAAAATAAATAAATGTGTTATATTATATATACAGAAATATATCTTGATATCCATTTAAAAAAATAGTAAAGTCTTTTTTGGTCTTTTGACTATTTGCTTGAAAGATAGAGCATATCCATTTAAAAAATAGTCAAGTCTTTTTTGGTCTTTTGACTATTTGCTTAAAAGATAAAGCATATTTGTATAATTCAAAAATTTATATTCAGATTCTTAACTATTTAAATAATTAATTTAATTAATTGGTTTAAGCAATTTTTGTTATTAATTTAAGCTTCTGAATAAATACCATTTTCAGCTGTTGACTATTTATTTAAACTTTAAAAGATAAAACGCTCCTCCATAATTTAAAAACCCATCATAAATATCCCTTACTAATGTATTAGTAGTCACTTAAACCAATAATAAAAGTTGATTATTTCTATAACCTTACTTAAATTTATAATCGACTTGAATCGCAAATCGATCAGCCTGCATAATGACATCATATATCAATTTCATTGTTGACGTTTGGGTCGAATATGAGACTCCTACAACATAAAAGATCTTGTAACCACCATGTTAGGATGCTCTTTAATATTATAGATGCCTTTTTATAAATATATTATAACTTATTAGATATATTATAATTAATAACTTTATCTTATTAACTATTTTAGTCATACAAAATTTAAAATCTCCTTACTCTTTGTCTTTTTATTCCGATGAATAATTTTTATATTTAATTTAATTGAATTTTTTTATTTTATATTTACTCACTTAAATTAATTATTTTTTAATTTTACATAATTATTAAAAAAATTAAAATATTGTTAAATATCTCTAAATAAAAAAGATAAACAAAAATATTTCTATTAATCATACCATATTTTTATTATTGATAATTATGTAATATTTATTAATATTAACTATTTTTTAATATATATTTAATTAATATAATTAATTAATAAATTATTAAGATATTAAAATAACTTAATTTTGTATTAAAAGATGTATATAAAAATTAAATTTTATATAATTATTTAATTATAATAGAGTCAATCGGTTTAATCTGTAACCCACTAGTTGAATCAATAATTTAGTAACCTAGTAATTTGATCGGGTTGCAGTTCGGTTCTGATAATTATGCTTAAATCACCTTTATAATTGATCAAAATATTAAATTAAATTAAAGTACTCACCACAAGATATTATTAGTTTGATTTGGTAACTTTTTTAAGAGGTGGTTATATTTAAAAAAAACAAGATTTTTTATTATATATTTAATAAATAAAAAATATATTTATGCTTGTATTTTCTAAAGTTGGAAATGTTCTTGAAGGATCAAATTTTTTTAAGTGAGAAAATTAATAAAATCATAAAATGAATTTAATCACTCTCAAATTAATATAGTGGAGTTCATATATAATAGAAATTATAAATTTAATGGTAATTAATCTTTTATTTTATTATTTTACCAATCTTTTCATTTTGAAAGATTTAAATTCGCTTTTAAAAGCACTTAAAAAAAATTTAAAATTAATATGAACTTATAAGAAATTTAATACAATTTTATATATTAATAAATATCTAAATTTATTTTTATATTTATATTTATATTTATTATTATTTTTTAAAATTTAAAAATTATTTATCAAATATAATTATTATTATTACTTATATTTATTAAAAATTACTTTTTAAAAGATTATATTTCAAAACAAACTTTAATAAATTACTTTGGAGTTAAAAAGAAATTAATATAAAATATATATTAGAATATAAAATAAATATTAAAAATAAATTAAATTATATATATTTATGCATAAATATCGATTTTACTGTTCAAATAATATGTTTGTTAAAAGTTATCCAAGAAAAGAAGAGAAAGATCAGCTTCAAAATTTTGAATTAATTAAAACTAAAAAGAGGAAAAAAAGAAAAAGGAGCACCCATCAAATCCATCCAACTGATACATTTCGTGCTGAATAAGAATTGAAGATACTACTAAATAAACAAGGCGAAGAGTATTCTTAATTTCTTCCTTCTTTGTTCTGAGATCACCAATCCCTACGACCCCCAACCCAAAACCCTAACCCTAGCTATTCGAATTCTTCGTCTGAGAGCACAATCATGGCGACGACGCTGGTTAGTTCTGCCGGTGGGATGCTGGCGATGCTGAACGAGTCCCATCTCTCTCTCAAGCTTCACGCTCTCTCGAACCTCAACAACCTGGTTGACACATTCTGGCCCGAGATCTCAACCAGCGTCCCCCTCATGTACGCATTCTCTCGATCTCTCTCTTTCTCTGCTTCTGAATTTTTATTCTTTTTTTTATTTGGGGTTTTCAGCTGCGTTTTCTTTGCCGAGGGTTTGAGCTGTTTTGCACGTTTATTTTTAATCAAGGTGAAAGCAATTTGGTTTGAATTGCAACAATCCTTACTCAAAATTTAGGTAGTTCATGAAAGAAAATTTGTCTAGTTTTATGGGCAGAAGGTTTAAGTTTTAATTATGTTTTAGTAGTGAAACTCCACTTACACAAGGGTCCATTGCATTCGATGTAGGGACTGAACTCCCATATGCATTTAGTTGTTGCAATAACACGCCACCAATCAATTTAGTGTTCAAATTTAGGGCTTTTCTAGGTAGTTCATGTTAAAATTGTTGGTTGAAGGCTTTTTGAAGATTGTTGAAGATTTATGTTCTGTTTTACCTGTCAAACAGAGAGAGTTTGTATGAGGATGAGGAGTTTGATCAACACCAAAGGCAACTTGCTGCACTTCTTGTATCCAAGGTATTATTGCTCTGCCAAGTCTTGAACAAGTTTCTTCCATTGAGGAAATTATGTTGCTTATTTGAACAAGCTTCAAATAACCTGGTTGTCATGGTTCCGCCTGTCATAATATTTGAGATTTGAGATATGCAGAAAGAAACCTGGACTTCCTCCTTTTTGATTTTGCTGACATCTATAGCAGTCATCAGGGGAACATATGTGTTCTTACTTAAACTAAAATTGTATTATTAGATGCAGAAGTTGGTTTTGGGGTATATTTTTTATGATCTAATTTTGCTTTGCTTCTTGTTCTTTCAGGTCTTCTATTACTTGGGTGAACTAAATGATTCCTTATCTTATGCCCTTGGAGCTGGTCCTCTGTTCAATGTTTCAGAAGATTCTGACTATGTGCATACTCTTCTTGGTAAGAATTATCCCCCCCCCCCCCTTTTTCTTTTATGAAGGCAAGGTGTGATTGGTAATATGGATCACTCATTTTAATAAGTTTTAGACAAAATGATTAACGTGAGTTAATTTTGAGCTGTATAATCATGAAGGTTCAAAATTCTAGATGGAATCTGATGGACATTTTATTCTCTTTCTTTTGTCTGGCAGCTAAGGCCATAGATGAATATGCCAGTCTTAAGACTAAGGCAGCAGAGTCAAGTGAATCTGTTACGGTGGACCCCAGGTTGGAAGCAATCGTGGAGAGAATGTTGGATAAGTATGCAAGCTGAATCATTCTTCTGATGTTTGTATTAAATTATTCCTTAATTGTTGGAGTTCCTTCACGTGTTGCTTTCCCCTCGTTTAGGTGTATCGTAGATGGTAAATACCAGCAAGCTATGGGAACTGCCATTGAATGCAGGAGGTTGGATAAACTAGAAGAAGCAATTACAAGGAGTGACAACATTCAAGGAACTCTTTCATATTGCATATATGTCTCTCATTCCTTTGTGAATCTTCGGGAATACAGACAGGAGGTTAGTGAAATGAAAATTTTCTAGTCATGTTAAAGTTCTCTACTGCAATACATATCATGCATGTGGTAAATGAATTATGTTTTCTAGCAACTTTTTAGTGTGAAAATGTGAGACACATTTTAACACTGCTGTCTCATGAAGGTTTGCATTGATTGTTTTTCTGTTTGTTCAGGTTCTCCGTCTCCTTGTTAAAGTTTATCAAAAGCTTCCTTCACCAGATTATCTGAGCATTTGTCAATGTCTTATGTTCTTGGATGAGCCAGAGGGTGTTGCAAGCATCCTAGAAAAGCTTTTACGATCTGAAAACAAAGATGATGCTCTGTTGGCTTTTCAAATAGCGTTCGATTTGGTGGAGAATGAGCACCAAGCTTTTCTTCTAAATGTTAGAGATCGCCTTGCTCCACCCAAGTCTCAGTCTTCAACATCTACTCAAGCAAAGCCAAATGACATAGGTTCGGAACAGAATGCTACAGCGAGTGGTCCGGATGACGTTCAAATGACAGAGGGTGATTCAGCTTCTGTTGTCAGTGTACCTGAAGATCCAAGCGAAACCTTGTATGCTGAGAGGCTAACCAAAATAAAGGGAATACTGTCTGGGGAAACTTCAATACAATTGACTCTGCAGTTCCTGTACAGTCATAACAAGTGAGGCAATTTTCTTTAGTAATATTTTAGTATACATTCCTTTCCTTGTTGGTTTTAGGTTCCTTCAGATAGCATATTGGTTCTTATACTGCTTTGGCTGTTTAATGAATTTAGATCCGACCTCCTTATTCTGAAGACAATCAAGCAGTCTGTGGAAATGAGGAATAGTGTCTGCCACAGTGCTACAATATATGCCAATGCAATAATGCATGCTGGAACTACTGTAGATACTTTCCTCAGGGAAAATTTGGTTAGTTGTAGCTTATTTTGTTTGTCACTTTCCTTCTCCCCTTGTTTTCCTTGGAAGTGTGATTGCTTTCAATTCTGAAGATATTTGTCCCTGGAATAAATTAGGATTGGTTGAGCCGAGCAACTAATTGGGCCAAATTTAGCGCAACAGCTGGTCTTGGTGTTATCCACAGAGGCCATTTGCAGCAAGGAAGGTCACTAATGGCACCTTACTTGCCTCAAGGCGGGACTGGTGGAGGTGGTAGTCCATACTCCGAAGGTGGTGCTCTCTATGCGCTTGGTCTTATTCATGCTAACCATGGAGAGGGAATCAAACAATTTCTTCGTGATAGCCTGCGTAGTACTTCTGTCGAGGTGCTCATAACTAGTATAACTAATAATTTTGCTTTGATGTGGGAAAATAATTAGCCTTTGATTATACTTTAACATAAGTTTTATGGGGCAGGTTATTCAACATGGTGCATGTCTGGGTCTTGGATTGGCATCCCTAGGAACAGCTGATGAGGATATTTATGAAGAAATAAAGAATGTTCTATACACTGATAGTGCCGTAGCTGGTGAAGCCGCTGGTATCAGTATGGGATTACTCATGGTTGGAACAGGAAGTGATAAGGCAAATGAAATGCTTACTTATGCACATGAAACACAGCATGAAAAGATTATTAGGTAAAAGTGCTCCAACTGACGAGTTGTTAAGCCATGGCTTCTCTTTTGCTGATCTTTATTTGGTGCCCTAATGTTTCAGGGGATTAGCATTGGGCATAGCTCTTACGGTTTATGGTAGAGAAGAAGAAGCAGACACTCTGATTGAGCAGATGACACGGGATCAGGATCCAATATTACGCTATGGTGGCATGTATGCATTGGCCCTGGCTTATAGGGGAACTGCAAACAATAAAGCCATTCGGCAGTTGCTGCACTTTGCTGTGTCTGATGTTAGTGATGATGTCAGGAGGACTGCAGTTCTAGCATTAGGGTTTGTGCTGTACTCTGATCCAGAGCAGGTTAGTACTTCCCTTTCTTCTTATTATCACTTGTTATGAACTTGTTTTCCTCTGGCTCTGATTTCTTCAAGAAATTTTGTTGAGATGCCATGCTACTTTCTTAAATTGCAGACTCCAAGAATCGTTTCCCTCCTATCTGAATCTTACAATCCTCATGTTCGATATGGAGCGGCCCTTGCGGTGGGCATTTCCTGTGCGGGCACGGGTCTCAGTGAGGCTATATCTTTGTTGGAACCATTGACATCGGATGTCGTTGATTTTGTTCGTCAAGGTGCTCTTATAGCGATGGCTATGGTCATGGTTCAGATCAGTGAAGCTAGTGATTCCCGTGTTGGAACATTTAGGTAAGGCATTCACCTTCTTTGAGCATTGGATTAATTGATATCTTGTCTGACTCACTAGTATTCTTCTAGGCGGCAATTGGAGAAAATCATTCTGGACAAGCATGAGGATACCATGAGCAAGATGGGTGCAATTTTGGCCTCTGGGATCCTTGATGCAGGTGGAAGAAACGTGACCATAAGACTACTCTCCAAGACAAAACATGATAAGATTACTGCAGTGGTTGGTCTTGCAGTTTTCAGCCAGTTTTGGTATTGGTACCCTCTGATCTATTTCATAAGCTTGGCTTTTTCACCCACAGCCTTTATTGGTTTGAACTATGATCTTAAGTCTCCAAAGTTTGAGTTCCTATCACATGCAAAACCTTCACTCTTTGAATACCCAAAGCCCACCACTGTTCCCACCACTACATCAGCTGTGAAACTTCCCACTGCTGTTCTGTCTACATCAGCTAAGGCCAAAGCAAGGGCTAAGAAAGCTGAAGAACAGAAGGCCAATGCTGAAATTTCATCTGAGTCTGCATCAGTTGCTTCGGGAACTGGGAAGGGGAAGTCTTCAAGTGAAAAGGATGGAGACGCCATGCAGGTGTGTTTATTATAAATGAAGGCTTCTTTAGAACTCTCTGAATTAAAAGCTGAAAACAAATTGTTTTTCATTTTCGTAGTTTTTTAAACCGAGAATCCTGAAATTGGAAAACCGAATGAATACATGGTTTAATTTTAGTATTGAAAACATGAAATGTAAACAGAAAACATGTTTTGGAATTAAACTGACTCCAGTGTTTTTCATCTCTTGTAAAATAACATCTTGTTGACTACACTGTATTATTGTCTCAGATACATGCACCCTTACATGTATGCTTGAGATGAACTATCTAATTTGTAGATGTAAAGACATAACTTTCTTTAATTTTTTGAAGGTGGATAGCCCAGTGGATAAGAAATCAGAGCCCGAGCCTTCATTCGAGATTCTTACAAATCCTGCCAGGGTGGTTCCGGCCCAGGAGAAGTTTATTAAGTTTATGCAGGACAGCAGATACCTGCCAGTTAAGTTGGCACCTTCAGGATTTGTGCTTCTTAAAGACTTGCGCCCCAGTGAGCCTGAAGTGCTCTCTCTCACAGACACCCCGTCATCTACCACGTCAGCTGCTGGTGGTTCAGCAGCAGGGTTGCAGAGTTCTGCATCAGCAATGGCTGTTGACGAGGAACCTCAACCACCTCAGCCATTTGAGTACACCTCCTAGGTCCGGCACTGATTAGCTAAGCTCAAATTTGCGGTGGTTAGATAATTGGTTCTCCAGAGGAAAAGCAGCTACACAAATGGTTAAAGCGACTACACTGTACTCCCCCTTGAAGCTGATGATGCGGGGCATGGAATTTTTTTGTTCTTAATTTGCCGATGGTGTGGTCTTTTTGCTCCATTTTGTGGTTAATCTGTGAACTGGTTCTTACTATATTTTGGAACTGAGGGACAGAAGCAGTGTGCGGCCAGACCTAAGGATTTAATGTTTCTGTCATATTCCATTTGTATTTGAAGGGTGCTTCTCTTCTCCAATTACTGGTCACTAAATGGCGGCCAAAGATTCTGTGTGTAGGGTGGTGGCACTGTTAAGATTTATTTTCTCATTCTAAATGTCGCAACCTTTTTATCCTTTATCATCTTTTCCACGGTGAAACCAACGAATCTCAAGTTACGTGCATTCACCATGATATGGTGTTACAAACTACTAAGCACAGACTACATTCATAGCGCTGGTTAGATACAAAGTTTTCCATAGTCTTAATTGAAATGAACTATCCTTACGCCTACAAAAGGTGTGCAAATCAGTTTGTTCAGGGATTAGATTAAATGATTCGACTTCCGAGTACTTACTCTCTAATGCCATATGCCTTATCGTGCATCATATGTGAGTTAATTAATCATTCTAGTAGGGATTGATGCTCTTTTATGGTTGCAGAGCAGTTTTGCACTTACTCGCCTTGATCGCTACTCCTATGCTCCAATTATGTCTTATTAGTCGGTTTGAAATGAAAGGGCAAATCTTTAACATTTTCTCTCTATTTCAGACATTACTTGAAAGGTCACATAAGCGAAACAGTAAATTTTTTTTCCCTTAATTAAAAAAATTTGGATTCAATTTTCTAAAATAATAAAATTATACATGTAGATACTTTTTAAGCACTGGATAATTGTGGGAGAAGCCATGCTTGCTATCTAAACAGCATTATGTACGCAAACGATTTTTACTAAAGAGATGACGTTGTCCAGCTCATAATGAACAGGAAAGGGTGCTGTCAACGTCAGAGTTATTGATTTTCAATATAAGTGAAAAATTAAACAGATGAAAACTCATTCAGGGTGCTAATATGTACGGTTGATTTTGAACCGAAAAGATCTTGGTTAATGATCATGAACTCAAATGGGTAATTTCGATCACGTTCTTTACTTAGGTAATCAATTCTCAACAACCGCTTTTCAATTTCAGCAATTAGATAACAACTAAGATTATTTTATTTAGCAACATAACAACGATACATCAAAATTACATAACTTGAGCTCGAAAGGGAATAAAACGAAACACAGGTACGTAGCTACTTGTTATGGTGGTGAGTTATGGGAAGCTTGTCTTTTATCTTCTCTATTATTCCTTTCTTCTTGTGTTTGTGCTGCTCTACTTCATTTACACCCACTGCATCATGATGAAATGCACCACCACCACCACCTGTGGTATCACTGTATTCATTTGCTGCTATGCCAGCGGTGTAGCCGCTCAAGTCCATTTCCTTCCGAATTGGATCCGTGCTTGCACTTGAAGTAACTGCACCATACTGGTTTTGATAGTGCGCCATTCTTGGATAACAAGCTATTGAATTGTAACTAGTGGAGTTAGGTTAGGGTTTATATTAGAGGGAGTTGCCCACTGCCTGGTCACTGTAACTGCTACTAGGTATTGACACGTGCCACTTCACACAGGCCACGTGTCCGTCACCCCATGTGCTACTAGGTTCAGATCTTTAGTTGCAGAACACGTCTGCTGTATGCAACTCTGCTTTGTTGAAACTTGAGAGGTATTCATTTTAACATACATTTAGTTTATTTATGCGATCAATTTCAAGAGTATCTCTGGAATATTTATAAATAATAATAACTAGCTAACTAGTGTAATGATATTTAATCTACTTCATTAGTAAAAGGGATGATCATCGATCTAGTTGTTGGATAGGATCTCCTTATGGTTGCAATTCAAGATATGACCGGAAATGCATGTGGTCCCAGCAACAACAATAACATTGAAAGAATTAAAAAGAATAAGAGAACCATATGAATATATATGATGGCAAATGTTTCATAATGAATCAAACCACTCTGCCAGAGATGCCTACAGACTAAGCAACAACCTCCCTTCTGAATATAATAACCAAATCCTGTCCAAAGATAATGATTTAATAGGGAAAGAAAAAACCTATTAAGAAAAAGAAAAATATTGAATTTACATAATTTGACTCATCCCTTTAGAGAACCTGTACACAAGGAGGGGATGGATTGTTATGTGGTATACATTCAAACTCAGCTGGTTAGATATTATAACTTGATTCTTTTGTATCATCAAGAATCCTTAGGAACCAAACCAACTGTTACAGCTCCATAATGCATGATGAAAGCATCATAAATCATTAAAAAAAAAAAAAAGAAAGAATGGCAGCCTCCAAACTTGATGTCATGAGGCTGCTGAGATATGCTTTGACTTGAAAAACTTTGCAACTGCTTGATAGAGATTCTCTTCCTCAAACGGCTTTGATACATATCCATCCATCCCGCACTTCAAGCACTCTTCATAAGTAGCATGGATAACATCAGCTGTCATAGCCAATATCGGTAAGTGGGGGTGCTCATCGCCGTTCGTCAGTTGCTCGTTCGCCTTGCTCTCCATCATTCGAATTCGACGAGTTGCCTCAAACCTGCAAAATTCATCAAGTGGTAATCAATGCAATGCAATGCAATGAGAATCAGCAGCAGTAGCAGCAAGGAATGCAAAGAAACATACCCGTCCATTTCTGGCATTTGAATATCCATGAAACAAGCATCAAAATTGTGAGGCAACTGAAGCATCTCAAGAGCAACTTTGCCACTTTCAGCACACTTCACATCAGCTCCAAACTTCTTTAATGCACCGGCGGCGACCCTCCTGTTTACAATATTGTCATCAACCACCAACATTTTCTTTCCACAAAGAAGGCCTTTTAGGAAAGTTGAGCCATTTGGCATGTCTTTCCCAAGCTGCCTCTTCTTTCCCATCCCCAGAACTTGCTGCAGACAAGCAGCCACCATACTTGCTCTCAGAGGCTTCATGATCACCGTGTCGCTGAAACCTTTGGCTTTGGCTCTATCGAATTCGGCATTACTAATATTGGTTGCAAGAAGGATCATTTGGGGTATCTTCAACATATGACCATTCTTTTTCCAATCTAGTTGCCAGATATTGAAAACTCCATCCTCTCCCGAAAACCATGAATCCTTCTCAACGAAAACAATATCAGGCTGAAATAATCTGCCACATCCAATTATTTGAACTTCAGTGAATGTACTCAATTACACAACATAAAAGATAGTAAACAACAAAAAGGAAATTGAAGCTTACCCTGAAGTTAAAGAACCATTCTTCCCACATAACGAAACAGCCTTTTTAATGTGGTTTGCAACTTTAGCTTGAATACCAAGTCTCGTCAAATGGTATCTCGTGACAGCAGCTCTAACAGGCTTTCCATCAACCACTATAGCTTTAAGCCCTCTAAAACTAGAAGGAAGATCTTCCACGTTCAGCTTCTTCACATCTGTTTTTGAATTTTTATTGAACGTCCCAAAGTTTGCAGTAAATGAAAATGTACTTCCAACTTGGGGTCGGCTTATGAAGTTTATCTGACCACCCATTAGTTCCACCAGACACTTACTAATACTCAAGCCAATCCCGGTACCACCATAGTGTCGTGACGTCGAGCTATCTGCCTGCACAAAAGGCATGAAAATCCTATCCTGGGCCGAGAAAGGAATTCCAATTCCAGTGTCCTCCACACACACCATTAAAGTAACTTGCTCATAGCATTCACTTGAGGCTACCTTCTTCACCAAACCATCAAACAAAAATTCCTCATCAGCAATTAGATGCTTGAAATTATCCCAGTTGTTCCGTTCATCAGCAGCTTCACACCCACTCAGAGTTTTCGAATTACAACCCCCGGATATATGCCCAACTTCATCTGTTTCTCCATTTTGATAAGTCTCACATGTTCCATTCATTGTGGACTTTCTATTTTCTGCTAGATGAACTTTGACAAATATATGTCCTCGTTCAGTGAACTGCAAGAAATTTATACTTGTCAGCCACTACCTTGCAAAGAAATTAATACAACATGCATATTAATAATACAACATACACTTACTTTAACCGAGTTGCCAACAAGATTTGTTATTATTTGTCTGAATCTCCCAGGATCTCCCATAACAATGTCTGGAACTTTATCAGAAACAAACACTGCCAACTATAATTCCCAAAACAATTTAAAAGTCAAAATTAGAAGAATAGCAACCATGTGGAAAATGAAAAGGAATCAAAATTATCAAATTCTGAAGCTTGCATGAATCAAAACAACCTTAGGCCTTACCTCTAAACCTTTATGCCTAGACTTCTCAGAAAAAAGTGAAAGGACGTCATCAAGAATGGAACGGATGTCAAATGGAACAGCTTCAAGCTCTAACTTGCCAGCCTCAATTTTAGCACGATCAAGCACCTCATTTATTAGTGTTATCAGTGCCTTTCCACATGCTTGAGCTGTCTGAGCATAATCTCGCTGGGTTGAAGTCAACTCTGTATCTAAAAGCAGACCAAGCATTCCTACAGTGATATGATTTTTAATGAGAGCATCAGTAAAATAAACATTGAAGGGATCAAAACATGTTATTTATTTAAATGATAATGAAAGAGAGCAAAAAACTTGATGTTACCTAAAATTCCATTCATGGGAGTTCTAATTTCATGGGACACAGTAGCTAGAAACTGGCAATAACAACAAAGTGTCATCTTTCACAATCAGTATGCAATCTGGGGAAACAACAAAACATGCTAACAATATGCAAGATACAGTACCTGTGACTTGGCAACATCAGCTGCTTCCGCGCGCACTTTCAACTCCTCCATTTCCTGGTAATCATCCTCTACTTTGACAATATGAATTCCAGCACCATACAAAATGTAACCAATTAATGAGAGGATCACAAAGGATAGTAATACTGTGGTAATTGCCATCCAATTAGTTGGTGCCTTCTGATGATACCTGTTCAAAAACTAGAAGATAAGTATCTAGTAACAAAAGATTAGAAATCATTTCTGTCCTTTCAGAAAATGTACAGAAGACAGAACAAACTACCTACCTACACATCATGGTATGATTCCTGTAAGGATCTCCAAAATCAAGGTTACTTTCATGGACAAGTGACATGTCACCTTTTTCATTTTGGCTCCCATACATGATCAGGGGGGTAGAAGAGTTTGTAACATCATATACATTCACCAAAATCGCTTGGTTACCAGCAAGCTGACCGAGTAAATTCTCCACAAGGGACTCAACATCAAAGGATCCTCCGACATATCTGCTTCAATCAGAAAGTTTGTTGAACTCATTGTACCAGTAGGCAGTTTACAGTAAAAAGTAAGCAACCAGAGTGAACTAAAAGTAACTGACTAGTCCACTGATGTGATTATGGGATTTGAACTAAATATTGGACAGGACATGAATACAAAGCAGACATGTTGCATTTAAGGATATGAAATGAAAAACAAAGTGTAATCAAAAGCAAGCCTAATAATGGAGAATGCAACTGTTATCTTCACATTGGCAAAATAGTATTCTGCCATTTGCCAAGGGGTGCAATGAATGTAGCATTGACAAACAAACTTTATCATGGATGCATACTACAACAGCTCTGTAACTCCATGAATTGTGAATGAAGCAAAAAGCTGTCACAATATTTGGTTATCACTGGAAGCAATGAGGCCATAATTGACAAAGTCACCTGTGTTATGTTGGACAGTTGGAGCCTGTCTTCATAGTGTATGAATTGAAATGTTTACACTAGTGCAATCAAAAGGACTATCAATTAATTGAGAATTGAACCAAGAAGTGGTCCTTAAAATTCTATTTTATGGGGAAAAGATCTCTTTTTAAGTTGAATTAAGAAAGTTTTAATTATTATTCTTTTGGTAAAAAATCCAACCAATCAAATAATATTTAATTACTGCCTCATTAGAGCATTTTAGAAATGGAAGATACTCCTCATATATCCAAGAATCAAACTTCAGAAACCAAGAAGAAGTGAAAACGAGGAAGCATACCCTGCTGTTGCTTTAACGCGTTCTTCCAATGTTGGATTTGGAGGAAGCTTAGATTTGTAAACAGGAAATGTTAAAACCACACCAAGATGATGAGACCCTAAAAGCCTAAAGGGGCTTGTCAGAACGGCTTTCCCAGTGGCCCTGGCCCTTAAAATATTCTCTCTATCCTCCTAAATCATGCAAATGAATTGCAATTAAAAGAAGAAAAAAGAAAAAAAACAAGATGTGCACTACAAACTAAGGTTGTTAATTACCTTCCCAGACATCATATCAAGAGATTCAAGGTAGGAAAGGGTTTCCTGGGCAAAGATCACCGGCGCATACTCGTCTCTGAGCTGTGAGGGCTCTCTTTCCATTGACTTTATAATCCATCCATGTTGCTTCTCAAATCTTTCCCTCTCAGAATGAACCACTCTTTGAGCATAAGCCACCCCACTCAACAATGGCCTTTCAAATGCTGTCCTAGCTGTATATTCTGCAAAGGTTTCCTGAAGGCAAATAAACAATACACATATAAAAACCATAAACAGATAAGCGAAAGTGGAATTGAAAGATCGAAAGCACGAACCTGGTCAATGGCAGAAGGGTGTCTGTAGTAATGGAAGGTTGAAACAAGGATGGCAAGGGCATGAACATGGTTGACACTAACACTGAATTGATCTTGCAGCATTCTTGCTCTTTGGTCACACTGGCTTTCTAGACCCTCCTTCCTCCTCACCTTGGCATCAGCATCCATTTTGTTGAAGATGTTGCAACAAAAGTAAAACATCACAAGGATCCACAGAAGCAGAAACAGTGGAATCAAAGCCCTGTTTTTTTGAATTAAAGTGTACTTTCTCTTTTGGCTCCCATTTTGCTCATGCATCCTCAAAGCCACAGGGACATGGTGCTTCTGCATCACCATCTGCATCTCCTGAATCTTCATCTTCAACCCAAGGCCCATAAGAAAGAAGAAAAATCTCCCTTTGCCTAGTTCTTACGGGCTTCTGCTATGTCCCCTTCACTCTTCATATCTATTAGGAGGAGATTGGAGAAGAAGTCCCAAGGATCAGTATGATGAGCGCTTAAATAAGAGTACTTCACTTTGTCTTCAAAAGTTGAAAGAAAAAGGTTACAGAACAAAACTCCAAGCAAAAAAGCATCATTACAGCATTGTTTTGCGTGATTCAAACCTCAGAAAGGAGAACCTAAAAAGCAAACCAAGCATGATGTATGAGTAGCCAAATAATTCCCCCTCTTATTTTTCTCCCCTTAAGAAGCAATCCCCATTTCAGAAACTACCCCAAAATAAAAATGCCAAGAAGAAAGAAAGGAAGAATATAAAAGAAGAAAAAAATCACATTCAGAATCAGAAAGGTGAGAGAGACAAGCATGGGTCTCAAAAGATGGAAAACAGCTCAAATTTCAAAGGAACCACCTTTGGCTCTCTCTTTCTCTCTCTCTCTATTCAATTAAGTGTGATTTTTTTAACAGAGTTTTGGGATTTAAGGATGACATTAAAAAAATGAAACATGATGCATAGGCGTGAAAACTATTGTTGGAGTCGAGGACAAAGCATGAGCACGTTCACACACTCACTCCTACCTTCCATATATAATAATCAAAACAAGAGATTGACCCCATAAACACCATACAGCGAAGCACACTACCCAATGAAGGAGAGAGAGAACGAAAGAAGATGGGAGGGGGTTGTTGAGATTTTTGAAGGAGAGACAATGTTTACCTGTACATGGTACAATGAACATTTCGAACCACCTTGCTTTGTTTTTTGATCTCCCCTTTTTTTAGTTTCTCTCTCTCTCTCTCTCTCTCTCTCTCTCTCTCTCTCTCTCTCTCTCTCTCTCTCTCTCTCTTGTTTGTTTAATTTAGAAACTGAATCCAATTTTTATGTTTTTCACAGATACGCTCTTGTCCCCCTTCAACTCCTCAGAAACCAAAAAATAATATAGTCAAGCCTTCTTCTTCTCTCTCTACCTTTCTTCAAGAATACTGAATACTAGTAGCAATGCATTCCTTGTTTTCACACCCAAGATACCATCTTTTTGCACTCCTGAGTTCTCGTGACCAACTTGGTTGCTTCAGAGCAAACCCAATATTTCAAAGAATGAAAAAAAACAAGAAATAAAAGAAGCAGCTTTTTTGGACCAGTGAGTGAGTGCTCAAATCCAATTTCCCACTTTGAAACACAACACAATCGTGTAAGATGAATCACTTTCTATTTTTCTTTTTTTCTTCCTCACCTGAATCACTCACTCCCACTTCATCGATTCCTTGTATTTTTGTGAGCTTTCAATGTTGAAGATTTGGGAGGGAGGGAAAGAAAGAGAGAAAGAGAGAAAGAAGAGTAAGAGAGAGAGAAAATGAAAAACGGGAAATCTCAATCACAAATCTGAACGATAATGACATGGCGACAAGGCGCGATCTTATTCCCGGTGAATTTCCAAAAATGCCCATCAGTTCTACGAGGAATTGCGTACTTACCTTTTTTTGAGGTACTGTAATTGATCCTTAGTTAGTGTAATAATGGAATTAGTTGGCATGTAATCACTAATGTAGCTTGCATTAATTAAGTAACCCTTCTTAATTTTCTGTAACATTATATAATATTCACTCTTCAGGGTAGTTAGTTAATTTAGTTACTACATTTAATGCTTTTTCTCTTCTTTTGGTCAAACAAACTCTTACAGGTTCCTTGCTTTTACGACACTTTGACTCATTCATTAGATGCTTAATACTATAGTTTTACAAAACGGGAAAAAATAAAATAAAATAACCTACCCCTGCTTATATGATGAGCGTTCAAAAATAAAAAAAATTGGAATCAGCTTTTTTCGTTAATATTTGTGTTGTCCTTTAAATAGTAAAATCATCTTCAACATTACCACGAGCATGTGGCACAGGTTGAACAGCCTATTTCATATTAATTTTTTGCTTAATACTATTTGCATATTTTATTTGATGTTCACTTTAGATAACTTTTTAAATTTAAGGCCATATAATCACAACTGTTTTTAGGGGTGTATATAAATTTTTAATTATTAGTTTTTCATATGATCTTATTAAGTATGATTGTTTGTCAACAAACAAATTTCATGATTGCTTATTATTTAAAAAGTAACCCTGAATAAAATATGTAATAACAATTATATGTATATTAAAAATTAGTTATTAGATTAATTATTTAAATAAATATATATTTTTTAAAAGTGTGTATCTAATATGTATGCACAAATATATAATATACTAGAAGTTTTTGGTATGGGTTGTGAGATGGATCGGAGACTTGCGAGTCGAGATGGTCGTCGAATTATCTGGCTAAAGCAATGATCGTAGAATGACTGACTATTTGAGGGGGCTTCTGTCTCCTTTTATATAGCTAGTGGTAGTTATCTCAACTTATCTTATCTGGCTAATATAAGGGAGACATTGTTATCAAACACATCTTAATCCGACCGGTTCGACCGAAAACTTGGTCATTTGATTGGGCCGAGCCACTCGTTGAACCGAATGTGTAGTTGACCTAATGAAATCCGGTTCGACATGACAGGTTTTCATTAAACCTAGTGACTCGGTCGGTTAATTTAACCTAGTTCGGTTTTGGTTTTTTTTTTTTTACCTGATGCCTTCCCCTTTGAATGAAACCCTAATCCCCAGCCCCATCCTCATCTCTTTGCCCTCTCGACCCCAACCCCAAATGCCCTAATTTGATCTGTAGTGACCCACCCCTGCCCTCAAGCCTCAACGTCTTTCCTCTGAGGTCTCTTTCTCGTCACTCTCTCTCTCAAGCTCTCTCACCTCTCTCACGCCACTCTCATCTCCGGTGTGTCGCTTCTCTCTCGGTCTAGCACTCACTGTTTTGAAATCATGCTCGTCGTGCTCTGTGTCCTCACCGTTTCGACCTAAGTCACCGCCTTCCTGGACTCGCTTCACGGGCGGTAGAACCAGACGGAACGACATGAAACCCAGTCCCCCCTCCCCCCTGCTCATCGTCACCGGAAGCAGAGGCAACAAGTCTTGGTGGGCTGGTCTTGTTCGTCTACTTGCTTGGAGCCTCGTCGTCAACTTTCTTGGCGCAACCCGATTTAGTTAGTTCCAACAAATTCTCCCTTTCTTTTTGTTTCGATTTTGTTGTTGTAATTCATCACTGCAGTTTAATTTTGTTGCTGAAAGTTAAATTTGTTGCTAAAAGTTGAATGTATTGCTGCAATTTGTTCCTAATTATCACTTAATATTAAATTTGTTGTCTTGCTGAAATAATCACTCAACTCTAATTTTTTGATTGAATGTTGAGTTTGTTGCTGTAATAATCACTCACTTGAATTTGTTTGTTACTGAAAATCATGACTAAATTAAATTTATTATTGATTATAAACACGATTGAAGCTGTTGTTGTTTTGGTGAAATAATCACTTGGCTAAATTAAGTATGGATGAGAACCTCACCGCTAGAGTTAGAAGAATGCTTGCAGGCACTTAATTAAGTGACTAATACTAATTAATTGATGTTAAAACAAACATGTAATGTTGTTAATGTGAATTTGATTTGTTTATAGTAGCTATATTGAGGAATGAAGTAGGATGGTTCGATGAGGAGGAACACAACTCAAGCCTGGTGGCAGCAAGGTTTGCGACAAATGTATCTGATTCAAGTTTGTCATTGCTAAGAGGATTTCAGTCATTTTACAGAACATGATTTTGTTGCTGTAAATCATCTTTGTAGTTAAATTTTTTGTTGTCATAAATTATCATTGAACTTTAATTTATTTATTGTGTTATGTTTTTCTCTCTTTATTTAAATTGAGAAAATATTTTGTATTAGTGACTAATTTGTTATATATTTTTGTAATATTAGTTATGTTTAAGAATTAATACCTAATTTTTGTTAGTGTGTTTGTGAAGACATATTTTTGAACTTTTAATTTTAAGCTTATTTTTTTATAATTTTATATTTATATTTAATTAGATCGGCTCAACTGACTTAATTAGTGACCCACCAGTTGAACCAGTAATTCGGTGACCTAATGACTTAGTTATATGACCGGTTTGATTATCGGTTCGGTTCTGATAACTACAAAGAGAGGTATTTATCTGGGCCGTCATCATCTTATCTTATCTAGTTAAGATAAGAAAGGTATTTGAATTCAAATGTTGGATCAAGATATTAAAAGTTATTAATCCGTCTTTGGGGTGTGAGGATAACCCAATCTTGGAATTATCGAGTTCGGTGACCGTTCCGAGAAAGTACCCGGAGATCAGGTCTAAAATACATAACAATTAATGTATTGATTAATTTTTATTTTTTATTAGCAAAATGTAAATATATAGTAAAAAATACAGATAATAAATTTTATGTATGTGTGTCATCATCCTATCTTAGATGCTCTCAAGAATAATTTTAATCTTCACCGGGAAAAAACAGCATGAAATTATCCTGAACCTTAATCAAGAAAGATTTGTGCCCGTGAACTCTTTTTTGGTCAGAGTGAACATTGGTTTAATTGATGGGTGCAGCTTTACCTTGACATTCATTGAGATTTCATTCAACACTGCAAAACTTTCTTCAATTATGGTTATCTTTTTATTATTTTAATGAAATCTACGTTTATTAATTCCTCAATTCTCTAATACAATTATGCAAGCTTTTAAGTGTAAAGGAATGGTATGGAGATTAAATGTTACAAACTTCTTTCCTTAATTAACAACTGTAAATGATGTAACTTACTTTTGCTATTCATCAATCGTTAATTTAATTATTATTGATAAATGATAATAGCTCTAGGCAGCATCCAATAGTCACATTAACAGTATTTTATTTGGGTAACAGGTAGATATATAATATAAGTCTATTTTCATGGTTGGTATCTTAAAAAAAACCAAGAGTTATAGCTATCATCAAGTTCTTGTCATTTCAATTTCATATCATCATCACTATTCTATCATGTATCCTCTGCTATCTAAAGTCTAAGCGTACTTTATAATATAAACTAAATCAACGGATAATGTTTCACACTATAAATATATGAGTTTAGTTAACACTGTATTTTTTAAAAAAATATAATTAAATTTATACTTTAAATGTATTTATTATGTATTTATCAAAATAAAAAATTTAAATTTTTTACTAAATATATATAACTATAAGATACATTAATTAAAGCCTAGGTATACAGTATCACGCTGTGCATAGATGAAAGTGATGGTTCACGTAGCAATTTCTGTTGGCCATTAAAAGTTGGAATCTAAACAGAACTAATAATACATTAATTATTTTGTCAATTCACATATATCAATTTCTAGATCCATATTTATTCTACAGGATATTTATTAAAAAATATTTAATTTATTCGATTTAAATGTAATTTCCACTACATGAAAAAGTGCAACACTAAAAACTTAAGCTAATGAAGCCCAAGTTCTTTAGTTTACAAAACCAATCAAATTAGTGATGAGTAATAATAGTTATAATTGACTGCATATATTATTACCCAAAATGAAAGAAAAATTAAAAAAAAAAAATAGGATCAAATATTGTCTAACGAAAGCAAATTGACCAACATATTTGACAATGATAATTATAAATGATAAATGTTGTCCCGTTTTTCCCCAAAAATAAAAGCTTATATATATTCAACATATTCATGTTACTTTACAGAAAGGTTGGGGAGTTTTTTATACTTGTAAACTTGTCTTGCATGTGGGTTGAATAATACGCATATAACCCACATTGTCAATCAAGAAACAATAATCATTATTGTTATTTCATATTCATTGAATCAATTTGAAAATCCATGTTTCTTCTCTGTTAACGTATAAGCCGCAGCGTCAGTAGTCAACTTTATTATTTATGTTATTTCATCGAATAACTAGAACTCGTGGCGTTATTAAAATTAAAAGGATAAATTGAATTTGGTATGGTTAATGTTGTGCTGAATCCTTTTTCTTAATATTTAGTTAGCTAGTGTATGTTTTGAACACGTAACCACTTTCAGATTCTACATCCAATAAACTTTTAACAAAGGAAGTGCCGCCAACGGACTAATTTTTAAATTAGTCCCTCTTATTCACAATTTTTATTATTTTAATTTTTTAAATTTAAAAATTAATTATATTAGTTTATGAAATTTAATTCTAAACATTATATTAGTTTTTAGACTTTTTTTTAACAGTGAATCAGCGCATGAAATATTAAATTAGTTCTGACTCATCACATTAGATACATAACTAAACGATATTATTTCGTTTTAGCACTTAAACAAGATAAAAATAAAATGTCAAAAAAAAATTTATATAATATTACAGACTATTTTATCTTCTCTTATTAAAAAAGTAAAAATTTTAGGAGATTAAATATATAATTAAGTATATAAATTATATAAATAAAATATTTATATTTAAATTAAATATGTTAATTCTTTAATTTTTTTTCCAGTAGTCATTATAAATTTATGATATAGAATTGTAATAATTTTTTTAAAAAGTAAAAATTTTAATTAACATAATAGCATCTAAAATGATAATAAATAGATATTTTTGTTTGTCCAATTTTTTATTTTTAAAAAAATAAAGATCAATAAAAAAAATATAAAACGGTAAACTTAAAATCTAAGAAATCTTTAATTTGATTGTATGATATCACTTATTCTATTGTGTAATACATTTTAACAGTGACATAAAAAATTAAAAAAATTATACTTATTTTAATAAACACTTCTATATATATATAAAATAAAAAAAGAATTTTGTATTATAAAATATTAAAATTATTAAAAAAGTATGAACTTTTTTATTCATAATTGAATTTCATTTAGTAAAATTATTATAGTTTAATAAAAATTTGCTTATCTTTCTAAGTATAAACTTAAGAAATGCTGTTTATGATTATAATGTGAAATATAAAAAGTATTTTATTATAAAAGAAGAATTGAACCATGGGAATTAAGGCTGTATTTATTTTTTAAGATTGAAACTGAAATTGAGAGATTAAAATTGAGTATTGTGTTTGACGATTAGAGATTAAAACTAAAATTTTAATTTTGAAATACAAAATTTTAGTCCCTTTAATACTTTTAAAAAATAGAAACATAAAAGATTAACATTTCTATAGATGGAGGTTAAAATTTTAATAACATCTCTTTCTGAAAATTCTCTTATTTAACTTTTTTTAATTTTAAATTTACACGATCAAATATTTTATGTCAAACATAATATAAAACCTCTCGGTGTCAGTCTCTTTTCTAAACTCAGCATAAAAAAGCAAAATGTGGTTTAAACCCAAGATCACTGGTTGTGAAAGACTTGCATGAAAATAAAACCAATTCAATAATTTTTATATAAATAAAATAAGTTATAACTATTTTTTATTTATAAAATATTTGAGAGATCATGGCTTCATTCTCGTAATAAAGCTCAGCCATAGTGTGCACGACTTGTTGAGTGTTTAGAAATGATGGTTCACGAAAACGCTAGCATCTTCACAGCCATCCCTGCACCCTGAAAGAAAACAATAGAGAACACTACAAGAAAAAATCCTGTCGCCACGCTTTTTTTGCGATACTTTAAAAGCGTGGTGTAAAAGAGTCAATAAGCACGCTTTTATTATGTAGTTTTGGTATCCTTCATCTTATTTTGGTGTAGTTTTGTTGTCGTTAAGTTGATATCTTTCATTATGTGCTCTTGTGACTTTGTAAGGAACTGTAAATTATCTGACATTCAATTTAATTTTTTAAGGATCTTCTTGTACAATTTTTTTTTATCTTTATTTAGGTTTATCATAGATTTATTTGTCATAAGCTGAAAGTAATTGTTGTCTATGCTCTCTAATGCGGGTAATTGAGGTACCCATATTTTAAAAATTAGAAATTCTTAAATTGAATCAATATGATTCAATTCAATCATGGTTTGACATTGTATATTATTACTGCAGCCTAAACTTTTTTCCAGTAAATTCAAAACCAACCTTGATAAAATCTAAGCGCAATATGTGTATATAATAAACCATATTGAGTGAAAGATTGAGAAAGAATCTAAGTGGATTTTAACCCTATACATGTAGGTTTTGCAATAATCTTAATAAGTTCTTAACCTGCTTCTTTTGTTCTATGACGTGTAATTCAAATATCTTCTGCTTCTTTAGATCATTAGAAGTTGTTCCATTTTCAGATATCTCCTACTTCTATGTTTATGTTCCTATTAAATTTTGTTTCAGTAGATTCTTTTATGTATGAGTTCATTGTCTCCATAATTACTACATAAATAAATTTCTTTGACAAGTTGCCTCAGGTATGTCAGTATTCAAATTTCATTGCTCTTTTTTCTTTTAAGTTTTTAATTATGTTTGGTTAAGATAAATGAAAGTTTATTGTTATGTTTTCAGCAAATTGATACATTGGCAGGGGCAAAAGCAAAGAATTGCCATAGCAAGGGTAATTTTGAAGAATCCGAAAATTCTGATTCTGGATGAAGCCACAAGTGCATTGAATGCTGAATCTGAACGTGTTATTCAAGAAGCCTTAGGAAATTATTAGTGTTGCAAGTATAAGGAGTGTTGAAGTTAGTCCCACATCAAAAAAAGCAAGGAAGAGTAAGGAGTTTATAAGATGAGAGACACATTAACTTAACACCTTAAGATTTTGATTTGTATATGGTGTTTTCTCATCTTATGTTCTCTCACTTGATTTTTCCTCGAAATCTTAACTATCAAAAAGAAAGAAATAAAAGGCTATTGATGTTTTTGATGCAATTACTACGAGTTATTTTTACAGTTTTTGTAGTACATTGGAATATACATGAATGCTCGTATTAGGATTTTTTTTTTAATTTGATAAAGATATAAGTCAAACTTTTAAAGCATGGCAATTGGTTCTGTCTAAACACATAAATAAAAAAGTGTGGCAATAAGTTGACATAAAGGCACGTTTTTAAAAACGTGGCAGTAGATTTGTTGCTAGACACACTTTTAAATCATAGCAATTGGTCACCACCAACAGTAACATTTTTTTCACCCAAAACGCACCGCCAGAAAGTAAGCATGACAACTGATTCCAAAAAGCGTGGCCATATAGAATTAGCCACGGTTGAACAAGTGACTTTTTAAAAAATATGGCCGTAGTTCAGAAAGCATGGCCACACTTTTTTTAGCTTTTCGAAACACTTTTGGAGCATGTCAAAAATCATATTTCCTTGTAGTGAGAGATCAAACAAGCCGAAGAAGGTCAAGATTATTGGGAAGATAACATAGAGGGTTAAGTACGATTTTAGTCTCTAAGATATAAGTAAAAAAATTTTTCCGTCTTCAACTTTTCTTTGCATAAGAAATTATCTTTAAGATTCAGCTTAGTTTTAAAATCGTCTTTCGGACAACAAACCTTCACCAAGATACTCAATTTCGCTTCTTCTTTTTCTTTTTTATCACAGCATTAGCAACAACAACAATGGACAAATAAACAAATATCAAAGATCTATAAATAGAAGCAGAAACTAGTACTAAAAAATCAACAATCTGTATTTCAAATATCAAAAATCAATAAAATTACAAAAGAAAAAACGAATCGAAACCCTACGGAACAACGGCAAGTACGCGAGGAGCAACAGCGAGCGAGTAAGGAAGAGGAGTAGAAATGGCGATGCGGTGCGCGATGTCCTCCCTCACTGATCTGCTGATATCGACGTCGAATATTGGCGCAGGAGCAAAAATAGCAACGCGACGTGTGACGTCTATCCTCTCTTGTGGGCATCGTTGCCACCTTCCTCTTCCCCATCTTCTTCCCTTCTCCCTTTTTCTTTTTCACTATGTTTTCTTTCTCTCTCTCAACTTCAAATACTCTCTTTCTCTTATTTTTTTATTTTATACATTTCTTATTAAGAATAATTTAGTTCAAAATTTTAAAATTTAAATAAAAAAGATAATTTTAAATTAAATTAAACTTTAGAAACAATTTTATATATAAAAAATGTTGAAAAATAAAAAATTTTCAACCTAAACCTAAGTCATGCTTAACTCTAATATAGAAGTGATAATGAAGATGCATGTTGATTGTTGAATTGATGGCCAAAGCAAGCGGCGAATGGAAAATAAAGATCTTGTGACGGGAATACAAGGAAGATTGCATGGGGACCATTATTTAAAGTTTGAAGTTTTCTTCCGATGGAGAGAGGCACAAGGACTAAACAGTCAAATTGCTGGTTTGCCTCTTGCGTTGGTGCTGTGTCGGCCATGTGGATGAGGGTATGCATGACATATATATATATATATATATATATATATATATATATATATATATATATATATGAAAAGTTTTTAAGTATATATCGATAAATTAATATTTCAATAAATTTTAACTGTTAATTTTAATTATATATGTTATATATATTTTTTATAATTAAAACTAACAATTAAAAATTACTGAAATATTAATAAATTGATACACTTAAAAAATTATATATATATATATATAAAATATGTATTATCGAAATTAGTTTAAAATAATATATATTATTTATTAAAATAAAATATTTTATATAATTAAAAAACAAAAAAATAAAAAATTTAATTTATATTTTATTTTTAATAAAATATTTATTATAATTATTAAAAAATATTTTATATTTTATATATATGTCGTGGATGTTCTGTATTTATGCCGCAGAAACAAATAGATTTTGAAACGTATATGTGTTTTGTTTATAATTTACAACTGCATTCTATATATATATATTTGTCTGCAGAATAATATTTAAAATTAAATGTATCTAAGTGTGTTTAAAATATTTTTTATTTTTTATTTATATACAATTAAACATAAAAAATATGTATATCAATAAATATCAATAAATATTATATTTAAATATTAGACACGACAATTAAATAAAGTATTCATATTTTGATTTATATGATATGCTATATATCGGAAACAAAGGTGGCTCATGCCCATAGTTCACAAGTCTAATACTGTAATCATATAGTATATAGTACGTTTTTTTTTGTTTTTTTTTTTTGTTTTTTCCAAAAAGTCCTGTGATGTTAGTTACGGATGATGAGATTGTTGAATAGAGCAGGTTTGTCTTTAATTTGGTAGGCCTTCTTCATGTTCAATTTCTTCAACCAATTCAGTCTTAATCGTATCTTCAATATGATCTGCTTCACTCTTTTAATATTCCACAATTTTTTCTTTCATAAGATTTCTATTCACATAATCAACGAATCTGGTTCTGCCTGGCTATGTATCTTATTCCCTTTGTCTACAACGCTCTTTCACTTCACTCCCATCCATTTTCTTTGCCTTAGCTTCTATCAATATTTGCAATTATTGTGTTTCAGTTTTTAGGGAAAATTTAAACACTAACCGAATAAATAAGGTTTTATTAACATACCTCTTATAACAATTTTCGTAATACTACATGTACACAATATAGTTATTAATGAGTCACTCCTATAATATATATACAAAAAACAATATTGAAATCAACATATATAAATATAAATAATAAATATAACAAATTTAGTGACTAATTTTTAATATATATATATATAAAGTATTTTTTGTTTTAAAATACTATAAATAAATAGCATATTGGTTAGGGATGGCAACAATACCCGTACCCGCCCTGCTCCTATCCATTCGGGACGGATTTGAACCCGACTCGGAATGGGCGGGTCTGAATCGTGGCGGGTTGATGAGCGGGGCGAAATGGGGTCGGGTTCAGGCTAAACCCGCCCCTACCTGTCCCGGAGTGCATATATATATATATATATATATATATATATATATATATATATATATATATATATATATAACTTTTTAGTTCTCATAACTTTAGTTCTCACCGTCACTCACTCAATTAGGGTTAGCGACCCCTTTCTCAGTTCTCACTTCCTCAACTCTTCTCCAAGACCATAGCATCGCCGCCTCGGTTTAGTTTAACCCAGTGCCGCCGTCGAATCTGCTCCAGTTCCGCGTCTCCTTCAAGCCGCCTGTGCCTGTCGCTCCTCCTCCGCGCAACTCGTCTCTGCCAGCGCAAGTTCGCAACTCGTCGAATCGTCTCATTGCCACTCCTCCGCAGCGCGTCTTCTACGATCTCTTCCGCATCTCCTTCAAGCCGCCTGTGCCTATCGCTCCTCCTCCGCGCTGCCTCTCAGTCTGAAATTCTCTGCGCTCCCTCCGACCTCCAAGTCGCGCACTAGACGAGCCACCCCCGTGCCTCCTCTGCATCGGAATCGACCCTCGTCCAATCGTCTACGCCTCTCATGGTCCCGAAACGCGCCACCTTCACCAGATTCTCCCCGCATAGCATCGGTACAGTTCTTGCCCCTATCCCAGCCTTTCTTTTCTTTTTGAATGATTTGATATGTTTAATCTCTGGGTAATTTTGGATGTATCATGAGAATTGACAAAGAAGAAGTTCTTTTGTTTTTGGGTGATAACAGATTGTTTGGGTAGTTTCTTGAGTTTGTAACTAAGTTTGTAACTGAGTTTTTTGAATTTTTCAGCCTTTCTTTTCTTTTTGAATGATTTGATATGTTAAAACAGCTTGTTTGGGTTGAATCACAAACTGTTCTGTTTCCTTTGTTAACAAAATATGCACTTAGTTGGAATAAAGCTTGAAAAATTGAAGTTGTTTTGGCTTCTTTGTTGATTAGTTATATGCAGAAGTTGTTTTGACTTCTTTACCATTCTTATGCATTCTAGATTTTGATTTTATTCTGATTTTACAATTGTCATGGTGTTCTAATTATGGAGAAAATCACAAACTACATACTATTCTGTTTCCTTGGTTAACAAAATATGCACTTAGTTTGATGTTGATGTTAACTTTGATGTCATTGAGTTCCTTCAGCCTCATCACAATTTGCAACTTTTGGAGATTTATGGATACCTTAACTCCACATTCCCAAGATGGATTTCAGATCCTTCATCCAATAATCTTAGCTCAATTACTTTGGAGGAATGTGTATGTGAACAGCTTCCAGAGTTTGGTGTATTACCTTCTTTAACTTAGTTAGAATAAAGCTTGAAAAATTGAAGTTGTTTTGGCTTTTTTGTTGATTAGTTACAGGCAGAAGTTGTTTTGGCTTTTTTATCATTCTTATGCATTCTGAATTTTGATTTTATTCTGATTTTACAATTGTCATGGTGTTTTAATTATGGAGAGAATCACAAACTGTTCTGTTTCCTTGGTTAACAAAATATGCTCATGGTGTTCTATTTTATGATGTTACTCAATTGTGTTTTGAGTCTAAATTTTCGACTGCTAATCCTTATTTTACTTTGGTTTGTAAAATAAAAGTGTCATTGGATGGATAAAAAATTTCTACTAATAATCCGTTAATTGCTAATATGGCATCTAACATGAAGAAGAAATTTGAAAAATATTGGGATGAAATTCATGGCACTATGGGTGTTGCTGCTGTTTTAGACCCTAGGTATAAGATGGTTGGGATTAAGTTTCAATTTGAAAAAATGTATCCAGATCCAACGGAATGCTCCAAGCAAGTTGATAGAATTCATCAGTTGTGTAATGAGTTGGTTAATGAATACACTCAAAAAATGAGTTCTGATGTATCACATGGCGGTGTTGGTGTTGGTGTTGGTACAAAAGAACTTAATGAAAGTGGAAATGCAAATTTATTTAGGGGTGATGATTACATGGTGTATCTTAAAAGAAGAAAAATGACAAGGAGTTCATATGTGAATGTTGAATTTGATCATTATCTTGAGGAGGAAATTCATCCTTCAAATGATCATAACTTTAATGTTTTGAAATGGTGGAAGAATAATCAGATAAAATTTAAAGTTATTGCAAAAATAGCTAAGGATATATATGCTATTCCGGTGTCCACTGTTGTTTCTGAATCTACTTTTAGTACAAGTGGTCATGTGATTTCTCCTCATCCTGCAAAGCTCAAACAATATATAATTGAAGTTTTGATGTGTGGTCAAAGTTGGTTGTGGACACATTTAAAAAGTAAAGGTGATATATTGATTAATCTTCATTTATGTTAATTTTTTTCATAGTACCGATTAATTTGTTAATTATCTCTTTTAATTTTCAGGTTTAAATCTTGATTTGCAAACTTTTAATGATGATGAAGATGTTAAAAGTGATCAAGAATAAGAGTTGAAGATCATTTTATATCTAATATTGTAATTTCTTTATTATGGTGTTAAATTTGTAGTGATCTAACAATATTTTTTTTATTTCAAGTTATTTTAGCTAATAACATTGTATGAATTTTATGTTTGTATTTTAATTTATCTATGAATTTTAATTTTTTGTCTTAATTTATATATAAATAGATAAAAATTAAAATATTTAATTTTTACAGAAGCGAGTCGGGGTGGGACGGATATCCGTAAGGACGGGTTCGGATTCTGTAATTTACTACCTGCGGGTAGTGATGGAGCGGATAGTATATATATAACAGGACGGCGGGACGGAGTCGAATAGGGCAAAAATCCGCCCCTACCCGTCCCACTACCATCCCTAATATTAGTTCAAAAATACTATATGCATGAAAAAAATAAGTCATCATATATTTATATTAGGTATAGCTTGGATTAGTATATAGATTAAAGGATAGCTTCGAAATTTAGAATGTGAATGTCTGGTATTTTAAACAATAACTTATTCTTGTCTCGATCGATGACACTGTCGTTAGGAATGAGCACAACGAATATTTAGAATAGTAATTATATTTCTCCATGTAATTTGATCAAGTTGTGACACAAATTTTTTTTAAAAAGTATTGTTTTATATATTTTTAATAAATATGTATTCTTGTGCAATTATGCATGTTCTATTTCCATATACATTTGTTCTTTATTTTTTAGTGTCAAATATATGGTTGTATTTTAATATAAAAAATTACTTTGCACCCAAAATAATGACCATCATAAGTCCACATCTTCAAAATAATCCCTTCTAATACTTAACAAATTTATCATATATATTATCTTATTTAAACTAATTTATAGTTACACAATTAAAACAGGTTTAGAATATATTCACAGGTTTTCAGTCGAAAGCAATTTATTTTTCTTGGGTTAGACTCAACTTCTTGTGTAGACACTATTATTGTTGACTTGTTGCATTGGAGTTGGACCGATGGGTCAGATAGGTAGGTAACTATGTAAAAATTAATATTATGAAAAAAATTTTAAGTGTATTGATATATCAGTATTTTATTGATTTTTAACCGTTAATATTAATTATAAAAAATATATATAATATATATAATTAAGATTAACAGTTAAAAATTACTGAAACACCAATATATACGTATACTTAAAAACTTTTTAATACTACGAAGGACAAGGATTATTTATGAAATTTAAGAAATAGACCCAAAATTTTAAAAACACTACTCTATTTGTGGCTTTATTGATTAGGTCACATGAGCTGAAAAAGTTGTGTCTTAATAATTATGGCAATGAGGAAATCAATGTGTCCTTCCAAGTCCCAATAGAGTCATATTCTTCTTCTGTATATAATTGCCAGATATATTAAGATTTATTTTCATTCTAAACTTCACAAATATCATATATCAAAAGCAAAGATAGGCATAATTATATTTTAGGAATGAAATCAGTGTTAGTATATATATAACATACACTATCTAGGAAGAAATAAAGGATCTAGGAAGATAGGTCACTTTTTTCAAACGTTCTTCTAATAAAGTGTGTTTTAACTTGGTATCAAGATTAGGAAAAATATTCTTGCCAAAGAAGAGTTTACACTTGAAAATTGTTCAACACAGTCAAAATATCTTCAGAGCTTTGTCTTAGTGCGTTTTCTAAAAAAAAATAATAAATTAAATTGTTTTTGGCTTTGGATAATGGAATGAATGAATCACCAAAAGACTAGATTATTATCTAACTAATTAAATTAAAGTTGGTGCAAAAAGCAAAGTCTATGCTGCGATGATAGTGTATATATGTAAAAGGACGTTTATTATAGCCAAAGTCATTAGTGATTTATTTGCATACCAAACCATGTTGACTATTTAATTACACATACAATAAGCTTTATCATATGCAATTTTTTTTACATAACCTGAAAGAGAGAAGCAAAACAAGATTAAAGACTGATCAATGACACATCTTAAAGGTGTGTTTCTAAAGTTGAGATGTTGGAAGAAATTAATAAAGCCACTACCATTATTCCCAACACCATGCATAAGCCAACAAATTAAACTTACATAGCTTAATCAAATAAAACCATGCATAAGGTGGCAATTTTACACTATCTAATAGAATTAACTAGTTATTACAATATTAGTTTTATATATAGAGGAAAAATTTAAACCATAGCTGTCCTTTCAGACTTTCGAAAGTATTCATGTACCATGAGATAATATATATCCCAAGAAAGAGACATGCATTCTTTATATTTTTTTTTTCTGTTTTCTACTATATCTTTGAATTCTACTAAACACTTAAATGGACTTCTCTCTTAACTAATATAAAAATTGCTAAATATACATTCTTTTTGTTTGATATTATAAAATATATAATACTTTTTTAAATATTTTTATGTATTAAAATATATTTTGTTAATTTTTATATGTTATTTTAATTTAATAAATAAATATTAATTTTATTATAAAATAAATTAATAATATTTATTTAAATATCTAAAATAAAATGATAGAATAATATAAAAAATTATTTAGATTGATGTTTTTTTAATTATTTTTTATTTAAAAGTGATTTTGAATAGTATAATTTAAATAACATTTATTTTATTATAATCTATTTTGATATAAAAATTGTTAAACATAAATTACGTTAATATAAATTTATTTTTCATCAAAATCAAATTTATAAAATTAATTTTACACAAATTTTCGTTTACAAACTACAATCTAAACACAGACTAATTAATTACAGATCAAAAATATATCGGTTCCGCTACGTTACCAACAGCATATCTGTCAACTTCTACCAACTCTTATTTATAATTGTATTTTATGGAAGTGTGTTCATAGATGTGTCTAATAAAAATGTCTTTTTTATAACTGTGTTTAATAGAAGTGTCTTTATAGATATATTTTTTGGATGTATCTCTTTATATATGTATTTAAAATATATTAATTATTAGACACATCTACGAACACATTTTTATGAAATACAAATATAAACAAGAATTGACAGAAGTTGACAAATAATATATTAATAACCTATACTTTTCCAAAATATATATACAATTCGAATTTCTGACACTCATTTAAATGAACTAATCAACTTCTTAGACATTGAACCAATGCAACTTGATTGAATTCTTGACATTTGACAATGCAAGTGGGAGTCATTCTTATTAGATATGGCCCAACCAGCATACTCTTTACCGTACAATAATAATCAATTAATACTATATATCAGAGGAATTAGGAAACCTATTGCCAGGGACAGGGACCATTTTTCACCTCTTTCCTCAACTTTAATTTATATCAACAGATATGCATATCTTCATTGGCACATCAATATATACCTAATACCTATAAGATTAATATAGTAACTAATAACTACTAATTAAACCTTTATTTTAGTATGTTATATTTATTCTATATAAAAATAAATTGTTGTTAAATTCTATCATTTTTTTTAATAAACTGTCCTTAGAGAAGTCAAAGTTACATTTTACAAAAGACAAAAATAGCATGTATCTAATGTTATCAAATTTTTTATTAAAAAAATCACATTTTTTAAAGCAAAATATATTTTGTATAATATTATTTAACCTGAAATTTGTTAAATATAATTTTTTTAAAAATTCAAATATTTTTAAAACACTAATATTCTACTAATTTTTTAACTATTAATTTTAATGAATATATTTTTATAATTAAAATTAATTATTAAAACTATTAAAATATGAATGTTCTAAAAATATTTAAAATTCTTCCTATAATTTATCCTAAAGTAAAATTTATTGTGAATATGTGGGTTAAATCCTTGTATAGAAAGCTAGCTTTTTTTAGATATAAAAAAGACCGCACCTTCGGATTATTGCAGTGGCTAGTCAATACCGTATCAATGACTTGAAGAAAATAGGCAATGGTCCCTCCAAACTAAGAATTCACAATTTTTTTAAAGCAACTTAGATTGATTGAATCATTCGTTCATTTAAATAAGTACTGGAGATTTAAATTTTATTTTATGTATATAATATTTTATTGATCAGCTAAAATTTATGACAATTTTTTTTGACTTGGTAAATAGAGGGATACTATATAGTCAATGACTTAAGCGTACAATGTGTACAATGGAAGTTTATGAAGTATTAGAAATATGACCATTAATGTTACATTGTCCTGTCAAGTTACGCTTTTGGGATGAATGGGTTCATAATATGGTATTAGAGTTCTAAATTCAAAAGGTCAAGAATTCGATCCTTGGTATAAGTGATGTTTATTTTATTTATAGACCAAAGATTTAACTCATTGTACACATTGTACACTTAGGCCATTGGTTCCCTAGCACTATTAATTTAATTTAAAAATATATTTATTTATTTTATTAAATTAAAACATTCAAAAAATTATTGAAAAAAAAAGGGATGAACATATCTATCATTTGACTAAAGTATTGAGTACTGACTACTTTTGAATATGGAGACAAGTTTAGTGGTTGACAAAAAATAAATAATAAATAAATAAAAGAAGAAGAAAAGTGTGTAGTGTGTGAAGCTTGACCAAAAATCCCCCAAACATCACCGTGTCCAACACTGCCTCAGGTCTTTGCTTTCAGATCACAAACACTAAACAGGGTTCAATTCATGTCACTTTTCATTGTTTTTGTATCCACATAGAGTAAAAGGTACTTTGGACATTAATAGATATGTTATAAACAAATATGGACAATTACAGTTTAATGTTATGGAATTTGTATGCATCTCAATAAGTATTTATTCAATCTTAGGATATGCTTTGATTTCAGTGGCATAACCGAAACCAGATTCAAGTAAACTTTTAACTTATTTTAAGGCAATAATAAAAAATATGAGAAAATTAGAAACCATAACATGCATGATTTTGGTAACTTTGAAAAGAAATTAAAAAATAAAACTATTGTTTCGCAGAATATAATTTTGAGATTAGTCACATAATATATGAACAAAAACTCACTGAACTTCAAAAGATTCGGAGTTGGAGGGAACATTAAATCATACTTGTAATTATTGAGTCCTAAATCAAAGCACTCATCTTTACTTGTCTCATAAGATAATTATTAACGAACGAACGAACGAATTTTTTAGTTGACTTTTTTTTCGTGCGCTTGAATTGAATCGTTTCTGTGGACTATTATTTGAAAATTAATTAATAAAATCAAAGAACCAACTTATCCATTTATGATTTATCCTATGTGATTGTTTTAAATGAAGAACTAGTTTTTAGTTTCTACTCAAAATCAGGTAAAGTTTTAAACGATGAGTGCCGGCAAAGATCTTTTAAATGATATGCACCTTTTTATTAAATTGAAGGACAGAATTGATTAAAGCATAAGCAAGTTGATCGATCCCATACTCATACTGCATTATGTAATAAAGCATTAAATAATCTTTGATTAAACGAGTGTGATGATTTATTTGCCTAAAAGGAAGGCCTAAAGTAAAGTGGATTTAGCGAGGTCAAATCAAAGGCGTTGTATCCTTTCTTTGTTTTTTTTTTGGACATGGATCCTTTCTTTGTTTTAAAGCCCTAATTATGGAAATCAAAAGGACCACAAACTCTCACACTCATATCTATGACTCACTCTTACCAAAGCCCAACCCAAGACATGAGCCCATACTAGGTTGTTTTTGTTGGACTCAGAAGCTGTAGACCCATCCCATCTATGAAAACACAATAGGCCCATAAAACCTTTTTTTCCTCTATGGAGTGTGGTTGGAGTAGCTAAGTCATTTTCGTTATAACAATAATGAATTTATTGACATTATATTGTTTAGTGTTTACTCATTAAGTCTTGTATAAAGATTGAATTTTATGAGATCAATGAGTAATCTTGTTGATATTTTATATTTATATTTTAAATTTAAATAGCAACTCCAATGTTAGCTTTTATTTCAATTTCATTTTAGATTTTATAAAATACTAAATTAATATTTGTAGAATCATATGACATAAATCATAATTTGTAACTAAATATAAAATTTATTACTCCAATGCTAATTCAATTTAAATTATATATTATTTTAACTATTCTAAAGTGAGACTAATTTTATTTTAACTATTAATTTTAATACAAATTTTAATTTTAAATCAATTTATTATTTATACATATAAAAATAATATTTTAAAAACACACTATAAGAATTGGTCTAATAATTTGAATTTAGCCTCCCAACTGTCCCTGGATGGTGTGTTTTGTGATGTAATGACAATCAAATGGTATTTTATCAACAAGAAGAAATATCGATACCCATTGAAATTAAGCACACTTACGTGTTTATGATAATTAATATTCATAATTGTGATTTTGAAATGATGGTCCACTTCTTCGGAAAGAAAGAGGGAGGAATGATGGCCCACTCACATTTATATGAAAACTTATTGAACAGCTGAAACAGGGAACTAACATCATCTTATGTATATGTCAGTTGTTCTTTTTTCGTAGTAAGTCCAGATCTTGTCATTTTGCTAACCACGATTTAAGCTCATCATTGGTTAATTTGATGAAGAGAAAATATTTTCAAGCGTTTACTCTATTCAATGCTTCATTTTATTTTAGATTTTTCAATTTGCAAATAATATTAATATGTGCAGGTAAGCATATGAATATTGTGATGATGAGCATGCCTAATTTGGACTGTTTCAGCTCTGTATTTGAGCAGCCCTTTTCCCAACGGCATTGAGATAAGATGGCATTACTCAATATCAAAAAAAAGGGAAAAAAACGACAGAAGCGTAAGATTCAAAAAGAAAGTGAGTTCACATCACAAGAGGAAAGATAAGCAAGTTATAATTACGGGTCGTGGCAGATGGCAATCGAGAAGGATTAGGACTCATGAGAATCTGAATCTGATGAAACAAAATTGACAGCAAGTCCAAAGCCAAAAATTCCCCTTTGACCCTACTCAACTCATTCATTAATTAAAGCCAAAGAAGGCATCTAATCTAAATTAATAATTAATAATATACAAAATTAGAAAGCGGGTTAAAGGTAATTAAGGGGTAGGGGTGGATGTGAGGTACCTACAAAGCACCTTACATTTGACGGCACTGCCGTACACGTAGAAACCAGGGGCGACCATTATCCTCACCAATGTGGGGACGAGGCTGTGAGACTTGTCAGCGGCCATGTCTTCCATGTATAACGACTCGAACCTCGCAGCCCTGTCCACTCTGAGTATGGACAAGCTTGGGTGCACCGAGTTGGCAAGAAGGTGAACCATCCACACGCTCTTTGAAGCGCCAAAGAAGGCCTGCAACAACCCCTCCGGCCACGCTCTGTTCCAGCCCAGCATCCCCACTATCTCGCTCATCTTCCTGTCGCAGAACCTGCTGAATTCCGAGCTGAAGTGCCTTGTGCCTTTGCTCAGAACCTCCTCCCATGTCAGCCCCTGTACCATCTTGAACGACTCCATGTTCGACTCGCACCTCTCCACTGGGTTCAGCACCTGGTTGCACGCGTTCTTCATGAACCCCACCGTTTCGAAGTCCTCGTAGAATGCCCTGTTCAGCAGTGCCTCCAGGTACACCACCAGGCTTCTCGGGTTCTTTGAGAAGGAGATTCTTATGTCGTACGGTTGCAGCAGCGTGGACACCTTGTCGTACACCTTGCCTCCTCCCCCCATGTGGCGAAGCTGCATAGTCAGGGAGCGGCTCAGAAGCCTCACTGAAGACCTTGCTTCCGAGACTGACACCAAGAAGTGTTGGATCACTGTCTCTTGCTGTGGATTCTGAGCAACCACCACCTTGTTGCTGCTGCTGCTGCACTCTTCCAGGCCCGATTTCAAGGTGTGGCAATACAGCTCCAGTTTGTTGAGCTTCTTCTCCAACTCGGCCATGGATTTCATGAGCCTGGAGGCTTCCACGAGAGCCTCGTCTCTCTTCCTTGTGGCTTGGACCAGCTTGTGAGAGAGCTCGGCCACTGCGAGCTTCCATTGGTCTTCTCTGGAAGAGGCGGAGGAGGAGGACATGGGGCTCTTGCGTGTGAGCTTGGAGACAATGGACTTGAAGATGCCATTGGGAGAGGCCAAGAGAGAAGAGTGTTGGTGCTTGTGATTGTGGTTGTGGTTGTGATCCAATATGGGGAGCACGAAGATTTTGTCTCTGGAGTGAGGCCTGCACTTGTTGCAGGAGACGGAGGCATCTTCGGCGTTGAGTGAGGAGTCGGATTCTGACCTCTTCTTCTTGTGGTTGGACTTGCTGTTATTCTTGTTGACAATGGGCGTGGGAGGGTGCTTCTGAGGAGTGAGTCTTGCTGTTGTTGGTGTTGCTCTGCTTCTGTCTTCACTGTACTCATCCACTTCAAGCTCTTCTTGAATCTGCCATAAACCAGATACACACTCATCAAATCAAACAAGAGTAATAATGTATTAGCTAAGAATAAGTAGTAGATGAGATGATGATGCTCACGGGAGTGAAGTGCGGAGAATGGCGAGAAGGAAGAGGGGGGGATTTGGAACAAGAAGCAGCCATTGTATGTATGTATGTATGTAGTGAATTGAAGTGAGTGAGTTTTATGTATGAGTGTGGTCCTAAAATGATTAAATTAAAAGAGGGTATAATAAGTAAGTAATAAGTGAGGAGTGTGGGAATTAGGAGAAGGCCAACTACCCGCATTTATTTGGAGCGCGGTGGATCACGGAACCACCAACCACGTCTTTTTCGTTACTCAGAGCCACACCCATGTGAACTTATTTAATGACTCCCTCTCCACTCTGCACATCTACATATATGGACCCTCTCCCCTCTCCTCTCTACTCCCACTATTTATTGCAACTCTCATCTGCCATTTCATCTCTTTTAATTTAACTTGGACTTACTCACTCAATTTTATATATCATTACTACAGCTTCTTCTTTTGTTTCTTCTGCAAATGCCTCATAATAACAGTTTAATGGGGATACCACATATCCTACTTGTCTTTCTCTCTAATCTCTAAGCAATCCTTGTCTCTAGTTAGCTACTCTCTGCATATCATTATTTGCGAAAAATGACCTTTTTACAATCAATAAAAAAAAAAAAAACTTTACTAGCTACTATCAAGCAGGGAATAAATATTATAATACATCATTCTCGGATTTAATATTCGGGGATGAACTCTTAAATCGACAAGCATGTACTTCATACGTTGCACATTGTAATGTAGATTACATTTGACATATCATCCATCATTAAATCAGATTAGATTCCTGCAGCTTCTCATTCATAAATGTATAGTAATAGAAATTACTTTTGCATGCTCAGGGACCAGTCTTGAACATCACACCACTTTTGTAGATTTTATACTCACGAAGCAAGAAATCATCAAACAAAATTCAAGTGGGGCCAGTGTAAATTAAAACAATAAACACAGCCCAAAAAAGAACAAAATTGAAAGAAACATGTACAAAATGGTCTACTCCAAAAGTTCGATTCATTTGTAAATCAAGAAAAGTCCTTCTAAAGTAAAACCTAATCTAAAATTAAAAAACCAACCAAGGAGTACGACGTTATCTCGTTGAACCAATCTATGATTAGTTGGGTGTCGTTACATACTTTCCATATTGTGTAACTCGTATTTTTGTGCTTTCTCTAGTCAGGACTCAATTGTTCGTAAAAAGTTAAAAAGGAGCATCTAAAATCGTGGTGTTGATGTAATCACCCGCTTCATATTTTGGTATTCAATTATTGTCGCGGAGTTAAGAATGAGGGTGAAAATGATGGAAGGAACTAGGGGACTATATAATAAAATTCAAACTTAATTGAAGTTTAGGACGTAAGAGAATTTAGCCTCATAGCCAGCCGTATTATTTGATTTCGATGTGATGGGCGTAGCAAACTCCAAAATAGAGGCAGCTTCAAATTGCTAGTTGAAGACTCAAAAACTTGAAGGTGTAGCAAAATGTTTAAGTGGTCAAATGAAATAGCATAACGTTGACTATTCTGTATAGTACAACTGCACGTGAAAGCTATAATAACATATGCCATGTGATGACATTTAATCCTTTGGGATTTTGAGAGTCTATATTAGACATAGATATAGAGAGAATATAGATAGATCCACTTTTAGAAAGCAATAACATACCATCTAGTGTTGAATTCCTACAAAGCCTATCTACCAAGTACCACCACATTCATTTTACCTTAGTCAGCTAATTAACTAAAATAAATAAATTAATTATAAATACAGGATTTTCTGTTCTGGCTTCTTGTTTTGTTGGTCCTTTCACATTTTCACATTCTAAATGTTGATTGCCTGTTGTTAAAGTTTCCCATTTCCAGGGTGTATTTTTCTGCAATATACTATCATACATCAAGTATATTTAAAACTTCAATCCTTATTTTTCTAAATGAAAAGCTTTAAACCTCAACTTCTATCACCTGTTCAAGTTCAAACCATTAAAAAGTTTAAACCGTGCATGTAGACGTGTATGCTTCAAAAAGTTTGGTAAGGTGTACCTAACTATTTCTGCATATCCCTCTCATTAAATATCACCGACTCAGACCATCAATGCGTATGAGCGGCCCTTTTGGAATTATGCAATACAATGGCACCTTTTACGGGTAGCCTGCATTGCGCATTTTCTCCCCATCCTGGCTGTTGCTTTTATATAAAAATCAAAAGCTAACAAGATTAACAAACTGTAATGAAGAATATACTCAAGAACAAAGAAACAATGCTATTGTTCCCCCAAAACTGAAAACGTTACATCAAATGGTACTCAAGCATCTGCTTCCTAAAGGATGACTACAAATCGTTGAGAAAGAGAGAGAGAAAAATAGGAAAAGAAAGAACTAATAATCATAAATTCTGAAACATATCCTACGAATAATACTATCATCAGAAAACCATTCAAGGTCCTTCTCCTTTGATTCAATACATCGGTCAGGTCCACTGCCTATTTGCCTTAATTTGACAAAGAATCGCACCAAAAACAAGGTTACTTACTAGACCACTAAAATAAAGGAATGTTGATCCCACCTTGTCCAAAGCTCGGAAAAACCTGTTCTGAGTGAGCGCCAATTGATCGGTGTTGAAATTTGACAGGTGTACATGGATAGGTAAGACATATCTAGAACGCCATGCGACCAGCCAACCTGCTTTCAAGTATCCTCTTATCTATTGCTGCATCAATTGAGCTCATCTGAAAGATAAACATGAGAATCATGATCAGCAAATTAACAATCTGACCACAAAGGACGACATCAAACCAAATATTTTAGAGCACAGTCCTATGCAAGAGATCCAAACTCTGCGAAAGAAGCTGACCTGGGCCAAGTCTGAATTCACTTGTTCCATAAAATAAATTGTAATGATGCTACGAATGAGCAAAAATCTGTTGGGTAAGATGTTCCACCCAAAACCCCAAACTTTTGGATCGAACAAAGGGAGAAAAAATAACATTTGCAAATACCAAACCCAATAAAAATCATATATACATACTCTTTTACTGTCTACAAAATGCTGGCATGCAGAATCATGAAGTTGGTTGTTTGCAGCAAGCTTCACAAATTATGTTGGAATTATAATTAACTACCGAAATAAATCAGTAGAGTACCTACTTGAATCTTTTGAAGCCCAGAAAATTTGGAGGCATGGCTTGGAGCCAGAGACCAGAGTGGCCATTCAAAAATAAAACAGCATGCATTACCCATTCAGGTTGGAAGAAAAAGGGAGGGCTAAACGGATCATATTTACTTAGTCATTCAAATTCTTTTTAGAAGAACGATGATTAGACATTTATACAGAGTGTTACTCTGTAAAGAAGAAATAATGTGTAAACAACTGAATCTGAATAAAGGAAGCATAAAGCCTACTCATCTGGTTAGATGTGAAAGCAACTCCATCTATTACAGAGGTAGTATGACTTACCTGGCTAGTTTCATCATGAACCTGATATTTTGGCAGAGACATTCTTCTTTCCTCCTACAGTAACCAAGCATTATAACATTACAAACAGAGAGATACAATCTAATGAAAAAACAATGGGGAAAAAAAAAAGAGAAATTTCTCAAGACCACAACTGACCATGGACATTGCCTCATCATCCCAAACTAAGTAGACTTCATTAGCAGCAGGCTGAGGCGCAGGAGCTTTGTTTGCAATTACCGGGGGAGGTCCGATAGAAGGGCCACTGGTATTTGGACCAGATGCATAGGAATGTGAGTTACCTGCTGTCCCACCTGATCATAGAAATATCAGATGTTCAGGACTATATTTTCAATTCATGAAACAGAGACTGCTTGTTTAACCGTATCACAAATGACTCAAGGATTGACAAGGCGAGATCACCTGGAATCCCTATTGCCTGATAAGCATTTACAACAGAGTTGGCACCCAAATGGGAATCAACAGGGGCACTTGAGGATATCACTGGATTTATGGATGGAGCACTTGAAGATAGAGGAGCAGGAGAAAATGTTGAACTTTGAGTTGTAATAACAGGAAACAAAGGTTGCGAAACAGGGACAGAAGGTGTAGATGAAGGCATCCCAGGAGGAGTAACCTGAGTTTGGAGTGGAGAAGGAGCAGTTGATGGCAGTGGCGGTCTCACGTTCTGCACGGGGAATAATGGCTGTTGTGCGTAAGGAGCAGGTGGTGGAATCGAAACAGATGGAGGTTGGGGATACCATGGCTGAGCCGGTCGAGGTGGAACAGCCCAAGCATTTGGGGGGACAGGCACGGCTGGATTATACCTGCAGCAAGGATTCAGCTATTAGCAGATTTCAAGCCACTTATATTATATGTTTAAATAGTGAAATAAAGTAAGAATTCACCACATGTCAAATGAAATAGGAATATGAACACTAACATTATAATGAAAATCGCGAAAAAATGTAACAAACATACATTGGCGGTACCGCTGGTCGAGGAGGATATCCTGTACCCAAAGGAGGTGGCACCATTCCACCTACAAGCTGTGTTGATGGTATGTCCACCTTTGCTGCCTTTGATGGAACATCATCGTCTGCAATACGTACAGGAACATGAGAAAGAAGATTAAGCCATTTTGAAGTCAGGAACAAACATTCTAACCACTACAATTAGGCATTAGACAAGATATTACCTTCTTCTCCATAATGAGCAGCCAAGACATCTGGTGGAATCCCTTGCATTCCATATATCTCAATATCTGTACTCTCTCTACCAGGTTTCGCATTCGGCACCCTAATTGATCATGCTCACGGATTAAAAGGGGAATCTCAACAAGTGCCAGATTCATACATAGAAACGTGTAAATCTTTAAACCAAATTTCTATCAACTCTTAAAACGGAGCAACAACAAACTAAATAAACTTTCGTGGTTTCGTATAATTGGAATCAGCAAGACAGCAATCAAGGAAACCGAATATATAATAAAACGCTAATATCCAGAACCGGAACCTAGATCAAACAATGACAGAGAAGAATAAAAAGTGGAAATTACTTGGTGACGGATTCCTTGTGGACCTGGAGGACGTGGATGGCCATACCGCCGGCCGTGGAGAGCTTCTTGTGGCATACATGGCACTTGAAGTGCTTGGCCTTCTGATGCTGCACCAAGATCTTCTCGTCGTCGAATTCGCGATCGCAGTAATAGCACCACACCTTGGACGCAACCCTCTTCTTCTTCTTACCCATCTTGATTCACGGAAAAGTTTAGGGCTTGGGGGGCGTATTCGACAATCTGCACCCTCCGCGATGAATGGGGGAACAAGGAGGAAGAGGAACTAGGGCACCGATTGTTGGTACTATTTCTCGCAAGTTGAAAGAAAAACTCAAAAACCCACTCACTTTCTTGTTATTTGGTCAATGGGTCCTATGACGGGGTTCTTATTGCAATTCCCAAGAGACCTGTGCCCCAGTTGAATTTCTTTTTTCTACTTCCTTGCTGAGCCGCTAATTCACGATTTTTTTTTTGGTCAAGACTAATTCACCATTGCTGAGGTGCTACTTCACTATTGTTTGAAAACCTATAAATTAAAAATTATTCAAGAATTGAAAATTTTTTTTATTTTAAAACAAATAAAACAAATAATTTAAATTTTTTAAAAATTAATTTTTTTTCATTTATAAATTAGACAACAAAAAATCTTATTTTAAAATTAATTTTTATACTAAACAAACTCAATATATTAAATATAAAAAATATTCTTATTTATAATTAATTATTCTAATTTTGTTTAATATCTATTTAGTTTTCTTTCTTATTTTTGTTGAAGACAAAATTATAAAAGAAGAAAATTTAATTCATATAATAATTATTTCAAATTAAAAAATTGAATTTTTTTTTATTAATATGTTAAAGTCATTTTATATCATAAAATTAAATCTCAAATAGAAATAAATTCTATTTATTCTTTTTTTATATTCAAATAATTTTCAAATCAACTCTAATTGACTAAGAATTTGTTTGAAGGTTATTAAATTATTAAAAGAATTATGATTTTTAATTTTTAATAATAAAATAAATTTTTTAATATAATAAATAAATAAATAATATTTTTATATTATTATATTTAAATATATTATTAAATATATTTTTACATAAAATATCTAAATATAAAATTATTTTTATTTTTTTAAAATTTATTAAAAAAATCAGTCAAAATTTTTGTTTTCATCATAGTTATTAAAATTGGATTGAATCGGTCGATTCGACCAAAAAACTGATGAATTAGACTTATACCGATTTGGCCCGATACTTAGACCGTATAAAATAAAAAATCGATACAAATCGGTTAAATATAGAATGAACCGGTCAAATTTGATGAAGATCAATCTGACTAAACCACTTGAAATTTAAATTTTTTTCAAAATGCTTGAGGTGGGATTTGAATCCCACTCCTCAATAAAAAAAACACTATTCATAACCACCAAACTATTATTCCTCTTATTAATATACATGCAAATTATAATATATGTAGATATCTTTCATCAAATAGTTTACTTCTATTTAATTTATTTTAATTTTAGTTATAAACTCACTTATTCTTAAATTAATTATATTTTTATGAGAAAGTATAGGGAGCCAATGGAATATTTGTACAATGTGTACAATGGAAGTTTAGGAATGTCCAATTTAGTATTAGAGATATAACCATTAGTGTTATCTTTTCTCATCAGCGAAAGCTTTTGGGATGAGTGGTATCATGACATGGTATCAGCTTTTGGGATGACATGTTTACCCGAATGGTTATTCTGGATAACTCATATAGCCTATTGTACACATTGTATAAATATTCTATTGGCTCCCTAGCATGATTCTATTTTTATTTAACAATAATCATAAACTCACTTATTTCTTCTTTCTATGATTATATAATATCTATTAATATTATTTTTCAATAAATACTTGTAGTATATAATAGTATAATAGATATAAAGTAATTAATAAATTATTAAAATTTAAAAATAATAGTTATTTTAATATAAAAATAAAATTTAAATATTTATGATAGAATAAAATTAACAAAATACTTATTGTTTCTGTTCCATATTATTTTATAATAGTTAAATATTCTTAAAATATTAGTCAAAATATGTATTTTATATTTTAATTTTAAATTTTTAATTATTTTTTATTTTTAGTTACATAAAATCAAATTAGTCGGTTCTAACTAGTGATTCACGGTTAAACCAACAATTTAGTACCTCAATAACCTAACCGGTATAATCACCGATTCGGTTCTGACCTTTCATAAACATTCATCCAAATAAAGTCTTAATTACCATTACTCACCAATCCCAAATTGTTGGTCCAAAAGTAATGGGCAAGTTGCCCCACACTCCCTTTTCTCCATGAACGGACCTTGATAAACTCATTAAGCCCATATGGATACAGCTTGCCCGTAAACTTCTAATTGGATTTTTGGTCCATCTTGGACGATGTTGCAGAGAATTTTAGTCCATTTTAGCAAGAATGACTCGAATGACCAAAAAAAACAAAAGAAGCAAGAATGATTATTGATTAGCGTATGTCACATAACACAATTGGCGTACTACTACCAACATCTTTAGAGGGACGCTTCAAACTTTCATTCCACAAATGAGTGTTAGTTCCATGTTGCTCCCCACATTTGCACCAACTAAATCAAACTATCTAGGCAGTTTCTCCAATAATAATAAAAATGTTAAATTAGTTGGGCTTAACATGTTTGTTCGTTTTAATTACCTAATTTTAACTTATCCATGTATTATGGTTTGTTAAAGCGCCTATTAACCACACTGTAGTAAAGTACATGGTAATAATGGTATAATATGTGAAACTACATAATGAATGAATAAAGAGCATAACGATGTTGGAGTTGGAAGAGGCTTGGGAGACAATGATATTGATGAGTAGAAGCAAAGAAAAGGGAAAGAGACATAGAAAAAGAAAAAGGCACACGATATGTAAAAAATATATCATGTTAAATAAGAAAGAAAGAAAAGGCATTAATGAGAGCTTGCTTTGTTGCCATGGGTGATTGCACGCATTCCTATCTTCTTGTGCAGCAACACCACCTTTCCTTTTTGTCATTTTCAACCCCCTTCCCTTCTCTTTTGCCTTGCATTTTACAGCATTAGCATCTCAAAATTGACATTTTGGCGCTCATTACACTCATCAAATCAAACCAACTACAATTCCCTTTTCATGGAGCATATAATAATAATAATAATTGACGCATAAGGAATCAGAATATTAACATAATTTGTATGTACTATTTGAGATTAAAAGAAAAAGGTGCATGGGACATGCATCATGCATGTATATGTATTTATTTGATTTAATTTAATTTAATTTAATTCTTGAGGAGAACGTTCTCCTTAATTGCAGGTACCCTGCATCATGAACTACGTACATAATGATACTGTTTCATATTTAATGTAAGAATGAAACATCATAAAAGATACGAAGATGATGGTCCAACTTTCGGCACGGTGGCCACCATAATCTTATGGAGCGGATGAATAATAATCATGGTATTAGATAGCAAAGTTAATATATAGTTGGAGGCCACTAATCACTGTGTTGGATTCCTTTAATTAAGCATAATTATCAACATGTATACTGAGATGGCATGACAATATGACTCGTATATGCATGAATTTAGCCATATTGAATTACCACTCTGTTAGAAAAGAAGCAACAAGTTACCGTAAGAGAAAAATTGAATTGAATGTAGTTGTCATTTCATTTGTGCAGTGCAGGAAATTAATGGTTAACCAAAAAAGTTGCTTTTATTTATTGCTTGCACTGGCCAAGCAACCACAATAAAACAAGATGCTAAGCCTAGGCATTAATAACAAAATTTACTTATTGAAGAAGCAAATATGGCTCATTCTACCTCTCTGGCCTAGTTATTATTCTATTGTCTCTCATAAGTCATAACTAAGTCCGTGTGGTCCAACATTAATGGTACAATGTACCCTAAATATCCCATAGATCCGGTCTAGGATAGAGATAAAATTGCAAAGGACCATTCGTTATTTGTCTTTTGCTTTTGCTCTCAACTTCTTTACAACCCCATTTTATTTACAGTTTTTCTGTTGGAAATTACGAGGTTATTTTAATTTATAAGTCACTACATTCCATGGACTTTTGAACTCTTGGGAGGATAAACTTTCATAGATTTCACATTATAATATTGCAATGTACCATCATTTGGGTCAAGGGTCATTTTGTGTATCAGAGGTGCAGAAAAATCAAAGGAAGAGTAGCTGTAATAAGTAATAACTAATAACATATACATGTCATTTGCACCAAGAAGGAAAATATATCATTGGATAAAATATATTATATTCTAAGACTTACCATATAGTCACATGTCTTCATTTTAAGAACTATAGTATTATTATATTATTTTATTGAGTTTGCCCTGATGGGGCGAAGAGTCAACTATTTTCATTTCATTGGAATCCAAAAATACGCCACAATTCAATTCAATACAAGAGAAGAGAAGAGAGGTAATAAACAATGTTTCCAGCCATGCATTGGGCCTTAAGAATGGAGACCATACAAAGAAGAACAAAAATTTGTCTGCATGGCCTTACTTACTGAAAGGATCCAAGGATGCTTTACAAGCAAGACATTCCTTGGATCAATATTCAAGACTCCTCACATGATGCTACAACTACTACTGCTACTTGTACATTTCTATACAGGGGATGGCAATTAATGATGCTATAAATCTATAATAATCCCAGTACACCTGTCTGTATAGGATTTGTGAACCTCTTTCACTAATATAAACTGAAGTTTTTAACTTTTATTATGTAGTAATTAAATGATGGAAAGTTAAGAAAAGGAAGAGTGTGGAGTGAGAGTGAAGGAGAAAGAGAGAGGAAATTAAAGGGAGTTTATTGAACTTTATCTTTTGATGAGTAGCATCAATCAGCTTAGCTTAAAAAGCACAAAAAGAGGGGAAAAGTAAGTCATAGATTCCAGAGGCAGAGGCTACTGATTGAATGGCATATGCCCACAAACCCAGCAACAAGACAAATCAGAGCCCACCTAACAACCCCAGAAGAAGAAGAAAACCCCACCCCACATATTTGAATTATTATAATTAAATTATCAATCAAAATATATTCTTTGCATAATCCCAAGTCCCATTCCCTCCTTAACATTGCGTCTTCCATTTCATTCTCTCTCTCTCTCTCTCTCTCTCTCAAACATGCGTGTTGTTACAACAGAGGCACCAACAACAGTGGCAGAACACATCAAATGGAGAAGACCCAGAAACCAATTGAGCCAGCGCAACCACATCATTGCAGAAGAAACAGATCCAAGGCCACAAATTCAATCCACAAGGTGCAAGTCCACCATTTCCTCCATGCTCCTCTCCACATTCTCCAACAACAGCAATGATGGCGGGTCACAGAGCAGGAAAAAGAGCAACTTTTCAGCAGCAGCGACGTTGAGGGGGCTGGGGTGCACGGCGGGGGCGCCGCAGGAGGTATCGGTGCCGGCGGTGATTCGAAACTCGGCGGAATGGGAAGGAAAGAAGGTGAGAAAGAAGAAGCACAAGAGAAGCAGCAAGGGAAGCTGCAGCAATAATGGCGTGGATGTGGATTTTCAAGATGTGTGGTGTGGCACCGCACACGGAATAGGGTTCTCTGCCGATTGTGTTGTTGGCACTTCCAGGAAGAATGCCTCTTCTTCTTCACGACCCAAAATTGATGTTCACAAAATCAATCACAGACAGGTACATGCATATGCATAAAAGATTATCTTTTTCATTAGATTTAGTTTAGATTATATCCGAATAAAGGGGTAGTAGTATTAGTAGTAGTAGTGAATCACCGTAACTAATTGCGCGTTTATCGCTCATAACTGCTTATCTTGTTAACTCATTTCTAAATAATATAATAATAATAATAATTTGGCAGCGTTCATCTTCTTGTTTGGGAAGGCGCAGTGTGAACCCAGAAACCATCTCGCTTCTCGACACTGATCCTAGCGACGTCTTCACTCCGCGCTCTGCCTCCTCCGAGTTCGCATACTATCGCCATCTTCCAGATCCTTCCACCGATGCTTTTCCTGAGGTAGGTTTGTTAGTTGTTACTGAATTCAAGTGGATCAGAGTGGTATGTATATATGGTGCTAATATTGTGATTGTTGCAAGATTATGATGCTTCAAGGAGGTATAATCATGGGGAGTAGATACTCACACGATCAATTCAGAGATTTGAGACTTGATGTTGATAACATGTCCTATGAAGTAACTTGTTTTTCTTTTTCTTTTCTATTTCTATTTCTATTCAAAACATGCATCTCCTCATTCCTGTTTTCTGCTTCATAGCAATTGCTTGAGCTCGGTGAGAGAATTGGTTATGTCAACACTGGACTTAAAGAAAATGAGATGGGTGGCAACATAAGGAAAACTAAGCTTCAAATTTCAGATGATGCATCAAACCATCAAGTAGATAAAACGTGTACCATTTGCCAGGTAGGTCATCATCAAAACAAGTACTTGTATGCATGGTGATTAACTATGTCTATAATCTTTGCATTTGAGTGCAGGAGGAGTATGAAGCTGCTGATGAATTGGGGAGGTTACATTGTGAGCACAGCTATCACTTCCACTGTATAAAACAATGGGTTGCTCACAAGAATTTCTGTCCAGTGTGTAAGCAACAAGTTGTGGCTCGCAACAATTGAAGGACACACACACCCTCATGGTTATTTTTTTGAAAGTTGCATCTTTTCATCATTAAATTGGTGTATAGTCTTCATATCCAATCCAATCCAATATAAACAACGATTTTCATTTGTTTCTGTCAATCTTTTTTGAACATTAATCTCCTTTGTGAGGAGTCGGCAATATATGTGATTGTGTGAAGGTTTCTAGATTGCATGAGATCTTTGCATAATATTATACTCGAGTGACCCTTGCTTGTGAGTAGATTACTCTGAGTTTTTCCATTTTTTTGGTCAATGGAGTTTGTGTCTTTTCTGATAAAGCTGGGTGCTTATACCTTAGTTTTGGGATGCCTGTCTTTGACTTTGACTGCATGCCTATTTCGGATCTTACGTTGTTTTTTAATTGAAATATTCCCAGTAGCGTGTGTTCATGGCAAAACCCCGTATCTTCATACATTGCGCGATTACACTGTAATGTAATTCTATATCTCAAAACAAACGCTGCATAATTTGTCAAGTTTTCTTTTTGATTTTTTTTAAGGCCTCAAATGGTGTTGCCAAATGGCAATATCAGCTTTGAAATGATAAAAGATATGGAGAAAAGAAAAGAAAAAGAACTTAATTCTTTTATGGTTGCAAAAATGATTGAAACCACACGTTTGGTCACTCTGAAATCTTCAACAGATGTAATAGCCACATGGACTGAATACAAGTCATCTTAGGACTAATATCTGATGTGAACTGTTAAATATAGTAATATACCTGACCTAGGTTTTTTACAATCTGAAAAGTCTTTTGAAGCAAAAGTATAGTTTCAACTTTCAACATTCTTCTCCCATATGGAAAGCAATTGAGGAGAGGAAGTTCTAACAATTCATGTTATCAAGTGTTGCAAGTGAAGGAGAGGACTTTTTCACTTGCAGTGCTCAGTGTTAAGCCTGAACTTATTTCAACCAGCAAACTACTAAGATCCTAGTTTGCAGCCAATTCTTCCTTTTTTGTTGATTGATTTACAAGAGCTAGAATGTGTTTCGCAATCTCAGCAGAGGCATTGTCATTTGCAGCTTTGAGTGCCCTCTCTGACATATCTTTCATTTTCTTCTCATCCCCTATCAACCATAACAAATGTCCAAGCAAAGAAAGAGGTTATATGTCTCTTCTTCAAGGTACAACATTCGATTACATTCAGCTTGATCACAAAGTCTTAATGAAAGTGGTGAGTGCTGAATTTTACAATTATTTATGAACATGCAACTAACAAGTGGAAGTTGTCAAGATGTTAAATTATAAATGGTGGCACATTAGTAGAAAATTCAATAATTTCAACAGCAAGGGTATAATAAGAATCAAACTGCAAAACAATATGCAGAAAGCAAACTATCACAAATAAATAATGTATGAAAGTGAAGTGGGAAAACCCCCCAAGTAATTATTACTGCAGCCTTTGCTAGTGACTAATGAGTAGAGTTTAGAGTAACAGAGAAGTCAAGTTAGAAGATGGTTGGGGTGAAAGAATGCTTGAACTTGTTCCCAAAGATAACATTATTAATTTCCTTGGTAGTCGGTTAATGTAGTCTACAATGATAGAAGTGTGCATCACGGCATGGGGCCTTGAATAGAGCCCTAACCTTTTTGAACAAGTTAGAAAACAAATATTTTTGTTTGCATAATTTAATTTTCACAAGATTACTTGTAACCGTGTAAGGTCAACATACTTAAAATCTGTTCAATTGCAATTGCTAGTGTACTTGAGTCAAGCTCATCCTCAGTAATAACTTTGACACCAGCTAAGTCTGCCATCAACGAAGCATTCTTGAACTGATTCCCCTCAGATAAATGTGGTGATGGTATCTGCAAATAGAAATTAAAAAGGATTGTTGACCTGCAAAAAATTTAATCTAAAATTAAAAATTTAACTTTGCACTCGAGCATGACAATGATAAGTACCAGGATAGAGGGTTTTCCAGTAGCCAATATTTCATAGCAAGTCATTGCACCTGCTCTTGAAACAATCAAGTCTGCAGCTGCATACGCCATATCCATACAATGCATAAACCTACATCAAAAGAGAAACAATCACATGTATAATTTGTTGAATATTTCAAGGCTTAGGATCAAAGACTTACGGTGCCATATACAAGCGGGGATGATTCTTAACAAGACTGTCCATTTCATCATATGATTCGACCCCAGTTTGCCATATAATGTACAAGCAACTATTCTGCCTCAGCATCTGATAATACAAATTCAGCATTGCGATGTTGACAGCATTTGCGCCATAAGACCCTCCAAGAACCACCAAAACCTTTGCTTTACACTCACTCGTCTTCCCATACCCTGGAAAGAAATGCGACCTTGCCGCCGCCTTTGAAACTTTGTTCCTCAGCGACAACCTCACCGGATTCCCACACACCACGCACTTCTCCCTCGGGAAGCTATCAGCAGTTGAGTTGAAAGCCACGAAGATGGCATCAGCAAACAGGGCAAGAACAGAGTTGGCCAAACCAGCAGCAGAGTTCTGTTCATGGATCACAAGCTTTATCCCTTTTAACTTGGCGGCAATGCAAACAGGGAAAGAGACATGGCCGCCAGTTCCAACAACGATATGGGGGTTGAAATCACGCAAACGGTGAAAGCAATGGATGAGGGCTCTTAATAAACGGTAAGGGAAGAAGAAGAGGTTGTGAGGGGCGATGAAGGGGCGACTCAACCTCACCGAAGGCACCGAGGCGAAGCTGTACCCTGCAGAAGGCACTGCAGCGCTTTCCACGCTGTTTGGAGTGCCAATGAAGAGGAACTCCGTTGAAGGGTTGGCAAGTTTGAGTTCATCCGCGATGGCCACTGCAGGGTACACGTGGCTGCCGGTGCCTCCGGCGGCGAAGACCACTCGAAGGTTGTTGTCCTCGGATAAACAGCGTGAAACTTGAAGGGTCTTCCTGTGTTGAGAGATCAGAGATGGAAGGACTTGGAAAGTGAGAATAGGTGCGAAGAGTTTGGTGGCGGTGGCCATGGTTGAATTTGAAGTTGAAAAAAGAAAGCAGAGAACCAAGTGCCCAAGAAATGGTGTGTAGAAAATCAATGTGAGTCTAACATGTTTCTGGAGGCGACCGATACCGGAAGTATTGGACCACCACCACTCATTTCTTCTGTTTCTCTGTTAAATCTGATTTTACACTTGCATCCAAATCTATCTATCAATCAAATCAGATCGTCGTAAGTTAGGAAAAGAAAGCATTGGAAGAGGATGATGTTCTTACCGAACACGAGGTCTTTTTTTAGTTCACGTTGACTTTTTAATCATGTTAGAGGATGATTTGATTGATCATAATTCTAGTTATACGTCTTCATTTAATTTTTAGTATTGGCCAATTCTATAATGTATTAATGTTAAGAAAGGATAGGTAAATAATGCATATTGTGAAACAACTTGAACAATAGTTTAAAAAAAATGTAAAATTAAAATTAAAATTTAGATTTTTAACTAATTAAATAATTATTAACAGATTTTAAATTTTGATAAATTAGAATTAGCACCTAAACTCATTCACATTATAGACGGATACTCCTAATTTTACTATAACCATGATTCTGATGTCCATACCAGTTCCTCTCACCTCCATGATCATTACTCACTGTCATCACCGGAGACAGCCGATGAGATTTAGAAGAACACCACAGTTCTCCATCCCTGCCGCACCAGCTTCTCTCCCAACCTCTTTCAGCGTTGCCGTTGTTGACCCAATCAGCCCCTTCACCGGCGTTGATCTCTCTAATCCCGAACACCATCGTCGCCTCCGATCTCTTGCTATCATTGCTCCTTTGACCACCAGTCCCGTTCATTAACGTCGTTGTTTACCCGATACCCTCATTAATGTCTTTGGGTTTGTATACGTAAGTTTTTATTCCGTTAGGTAGTGTTTGCTTTGAGGTACTGGAACAGGACTTGTCCTCAGCACTACAACACTACCAGACATCGTCATTTGAACTCCTAAGACCCACTGCGACAGCTCGTTGTATGACTCATCCCAATCACCGTAGATATGGGTGACGGTCTTCTGCTTCACCAACCAAACCCTCCTATAAGTCGGCCTGAACCCAAAGTGTGCCTCCGTTGCATTTAGCAGTACCTTGATGCAAACGGATGCATCAGCTCTAACCATTGGCATGATGAAAGTCGAGATCACATGATAGTCCAAACTCCTGTGGTCGCTCGAGATGGACGTCGCGAGACATGTATGAGGTCCGTTGTACCGTTTTGCCTCCCAAATAGCCTTGTGCTGCCGGAGACTTAACTTAATTAACCATGTGCACCCGTTTCCAAACTCAGAACACTTTCCTACATACCGGCGATAGTCGGACTCCACCACTTTGTACTGTACCCCGCGTCGAATACTATAAGTCTTCACACTTAACACAACCTCTTCTTTATCCTGAAATTGCTGACCAACCTAAAACTCAGTAAGACTACCAGTCCCCTGGGCATCTCTAGTACCAAATCCAATAGGCTCCCCAGGAACCCCCTCCTGTTTCATGGCATCCAAGTCCAAAGATGAAAAGTGCGGAGGGTACTGCTATGTCCCAGAGCCAGAACCACCGCCAGCCCCAACTGGATTACTCGCTGCAATCTCATCGCTACTGTCATTAGCAATGAGATCCGACTCCACATCATCATCGTCATCATCATCCAGCAATGCATCACCCATACCAACTGGTGCCCCACATTGTAAAGAAGTCGGCACCCTATCTACGATACCAACCTCTCCGCCTCCACTACAGTTGAGATCAACAGCGAACGACGGGGAGGCGACAGGTTTGTCCGGAGGTTCATTCACTGGGACGGACGAAGATGCACCAACAGGTCTCGAGCTAGAACCAGCTATCGTTCCTATAGTGTGGGTATTCTGGTTCGAACCCCCGAGCTAGATACCACATCAACTAATATTACCAACAGCTCAGGTGTCCTAACCTCGGAAAACTGCTAACGACAATGGAACAGGACATGCAAATTCTCATCACTCCCTATGGTGAAACAATCGTACTTCACGATTTCTTACAGCACTGAGATTGGAATGCGATAGAATAATTTTTGAACCCATTTCATGCCTTGCAGCCCAAATATCTATAGTATAGAATTCACAAAGTCATCATATCTCGTCGTGGATCTCATAAAAATATTGAGATGATTTTTATCAATGAACTTTACATCAGATCGTGTTTTTCTCTTAATTGATCATCTGTAATTTACCAACACTACAAAACTCTCGTCACTAGCCATTTTGTCACTCTAATGAGAGGCATTCACGTTCACACCATATTTATACACGTCTGACCCTTTATAATTCAAAACAGCATATTTCGAATTATACATAGAGTAATTCGAATTAACGTGATTCGAATTAGTAACATAGTGGGTAATTCGAATTGCTTTAATTCAAATTACATAAAAATGTCCTCTTGGTGGAACCTTGTAACGATTATTTCTTTGGTGAAATCATGTAAATTTTACCACACTATATATGGATCATTTGCCCATTTATTAATGTAAAATCAAAATTATATAAAAAAAAGGCTAATTTTTTAAATTATTGATAAGAGCGAGATAAAAATGATCTATGGACTAAATTATTTTGTTTAATTTTGGGCATAATAAAAGTCGAATGTTTATTTATGGCGAACGAAAAAACAGAGGGTCGTTTGTACCATGTTCCCCTAATGACACTATTTCTTCCATTATTACCAGACCACAGTTTCAGTCGATCTGCATAAAACTTCTCGCCCACACATGCACGTTCATAGATTCTTTCCATTCCAATAACAACTAAATAAATGTATGTCAGAGCAACCCATGAATCTTGATTGCCGTCAATACCTGACAAGAAACCACATGCAAAATTGGTGCTAGCTCATCAAATTTAACTTTTGGTGATTGGAACTGTCAACTCAAATTTAACCATAGATTAAAACCTGAAAATTAATTAAGCAGGATTTGCATACAACATGCATGATCTTGCATACTAGGAAAGAAAGCAAGAGGGGACGTGATCCTTATTTATTGTCGGAGTACAAAATCAACAAAATGCGGTTCATACTTAGTATATATCACAGAGGGAACTCTTTGGCTGCTGGGATCATGGATTGGTACTGAAGGGGTTGTGGAGCACTGGATTGCTGCTGCTGGGTTTGCGTTTGTGTGTAATATACTAGTTGCTGGTCTTGCTTAGGTCCACCCCCATAATTGGTTGTGGCAACTGCAGTTGGATGATGAGGCAAAGGCACATAGCGTTGTTGCTGATATTGATTGGAAGGTGTTTGAAGAAATGCAGGATGAGTTGAAGGCATGTCAGGTACATTGGTTGGGGTAGTTAGCATAGTTGGGTAATTAGTTGCCACTTGTGAAATGTCAACTGGCACTACATACACTGTGTTGTGGTAGGATGGTATTGTCAGTTGTCCATGTCCATGTCCATGTCCATGTCCAGTGTTGTGAGTGTGGGGTTGGATGTACACAAATTGCTGCTGCTGATTCTGATTTGGATCCACTTGTTGTTCTTGATAATAAAACCCCTGCCCCTTTGAGATTGAACAACTTGCTGCAGATGCAATGCTGCTATCACTGCCAAACAACACCCAACAAGTTTCTTTGTTTAAAACATCATTAGCAAAAATAATCAAGAATCAATGAAAATATATAGTATATATACCTTGCAACAGAATCAGGAGAAGGCAAACCAAGCGTGAGTTGTGCAAAATGCTCGTCCATCACCTTGCTGCTGCCATCACCCAAATGCTGCTTATTAACTTCCTGCTCCGTTTTATGTGGGACTGGGACTTCATCAGCAAGGCTGAGGAGGCATTCATCAACAGCAGCAGAATCAGAAACAACACGAGATATATTATTCATCATCCCCGAGTTGTTGAGAGCGTCCACGAACCACGTCTCGGACTTGGCATCGTCCAGGAGTGCACCCATGGAAACCGCCGTGTCTAGTTTCGAGACAAAGAGGAAGACCCTGAGACGCAGAGGAGGAGAGAAAGAAGCCAAGCGGTCATACTCTTGGATCATGTTCTGGAGGTCGTCATCGGTGGCCACGGTGATGAGGTTGTCAAGTTGCTCCTCGGGGAGCTGGTACTTGAGGGTGAAGGGACGTCCATGGAGAAGGGTGTTGGAGAGGCCAGCACAGAGGTCCTTCAGGGAGGTGTTACGCTCCACAGCCACCATGCGGGTGTCGCCGCCCACGTAGTAGAGAGAGTCGTGGTTGTTGTGGGGGCGGGGGCGTGGCATGATATTGCCTCCATAGCTGCACATCAGGCGGAGCTTGGCCCCGGGAACTTTCAGGAGGGAATGCTGCCTCATATCATAATCCCGATCCATTTCTCAAGAGATGAGGACGATACTTCCCTTCTTCCTCTCACTTTATAACAGTTAATACCTTTAAATGAAGCTTAACTCCGCGTGAAATTAATCTTTTGTCTGTGGAGTTAAAAATGACGTATTTAGATTTAATGAAATAGAGGCGCGTACTTAGTTGGCATTGGAACCTGTAATTTATTAATTTGCTTGCTTCTAATTGCTCACAACGTAGCTTTCAAGGATCACACACTTGCTCTTAATTCATTCGTTAATTAAATATGCGAAACCAGGTTCTGCATAGCATAAACACGTGAAGTGCCACTTTCTTTCAAGTTCTTCGTTTGCTTTGGACTCTTTGTTTATGTTTAGGGATATCGTGCTTCCTTTTCATTTTCAATGCTGCAATACCGGTTTTCTAATCAATATTCAAAGCGAATTATCTTTATTGCACTTGGCTTGATCCATAATAGTCACATTCATAATTTAATGCTTCACATCTCAATTCAATAGTGCGCATACATATATATAAGGATGTGTTTAGTGTAAAATATAATGGATTGAGTTATGTCTTAATATTATATTTAAATTAAGATAAATATAAAGATCAAAAAATATATAATTTTAAAAAATTATATGAGAATATATTTAAAAAGATATATTATTAAAATTTTAATTTTTGTTCTTGCAAATTTTAGCCTTATGTATTTTTATTTTTAAAAAATACTGAAAAAATTGAAATTTTGTACTTGATCGATCAATTCCATTTTGCGAAAATAAATGCAACCTAATAGTCATCGTGGGCTTTTCATAAAACTGTGTCTTTATATGAATGTTGGTCGTCCTTAGTTTGATACATAAGTTACGGGAGAGGGCATGAAAGGATGAGAAAGGGGAGAAGCATCATGTCATGTGGCGAAGGTTGGAAGTAGCGTTATGTTGCAAAAGTAGGGCTACAAGTGATGAGTGATTAGAACTTAGAATTTAGAAACGCGAGTGTAGTGTGTTGGTTGGCGCACGAGCTTGGTGTTGCTTCACATCCCAATGGCAATACACATGAGCGTAACGTCATATACGCACAAATTAAAGGCAATACACAAGGGTGCATACACTCCTCCTGTCCTCCATTAATAAGAGATTTGCACAGCAATACTCACCTATAATTAATCTCACAAATTAAGAACTAATCTGTCACCAAATTTAAACTCTTAACACTTAACTTAAAAAAAAATGAATTGACTACTACACCAACCTAAATTGTTGTACAAAACTTTGGCATACATATGCTTTTGCCTATTATTTGTAGCATGACAAGTGAGGGAGCCCTTCGAAAATTTCTCAAAATGCTGGGCCATGGGCCAAACCAGATTACTTGAGAGAAATAGTTTTCAACTATCAATTGACAGGCGTCAGTTAGAAGCTCAATCACTGCTCCTACTCTCACATAACTAACCTCCCTGAACCTCTCTGTCACAAGTCTTCAGCAATGGACCATGGATGGATCAGATCTGCTCACCTGGCCCAAATTGAACTAAACGTAACACAGAATGCTCTAAGAGTGCCGAAGAGCATTAGCTCATGTGGCATTTTATTCTCTTTCCATTACTAAAATCTAGAGTTTAAATTCTAAAAGATGTATTTAAAAGAAAAAATATGATAGATATGTAAAAAATATATGGATGTATTGTATACCTAAAAATGTATAAGTGTATTGTGTACTTAAAATTAGGAGTTGTCCAATTTATTGACAAAAAAAAAATGCTCTAAGAGTAAGATATTTCCATAGAGCAGTGGAACTTAGCTTTGATAATGGGGAACCGCCATCCCTAATTTTTTTATTAAAAAATTAGTAGTATTGTTATAAAACAATGAAATGAATGAATATAGTTCAATTGACTTCAATCTTACCCTCCTACATTAGGCTAGTTTATTGTGATCAACTCTCACTTCTTTCATTTACTTAATTATTTTTAATTCTAAATGTCAATATTTTAGATTTGGACTTCAATAAATTTTCATAAATTAAAAATTTTATTTGTTTATTCGTATAAATAAAAATTTTATTCTCATTATTATTTATTATTTTTATTATCAACAAAATTTTATAATTTTAATATTAAAATTAAGTGCAATGACATTACTTTTATTTATATAATTATTTAATATTTACATAGTTATTTATTTTACAATTTTAATACTAAAGTTTTAAAATATTTTATAAGCTTTGTCTATATAATTATTTATTTATTGTCATATTAATAATAAATTTAAAAAATACGAATATTTATAAATTTTGTAAATTATATAAATATTATTGTTCCGAGAATTATCTGAAATTGAATTGTTTTGGGACTAAATGTGAGGTTCAAACTTCTTTTAGGGTAGCATCCGACGTCTATTGGTATTGAGGTGCTGCCGTTCGAGTTTTTCGTGGGGAGGTGGGAGATAATACCTACAAAGGACTCCAATACTTAAGTTAACAAGGATTCATTTAAGTGGATTTTTAGTATATTGGATTCAAAAAATTTCTAAGGATGTCAGGGTAGTATAGTTTTGTACTTCCCATATGAGTCTAGTTGCTTCCCTTTCTTCTTTAGGAATAATGTCGAATTTGAGATATTTGATAATAGAAGTCATTCATCCTAAGTTTACATTGGAAATTGGTAGTGCGTCCGACTTGTCAACTTCCTTAGCAACTGATGGTGTGTGGAGAGTTTTTTAGATCAGACTTTTATTGTTGTCCCCTGACTTAGTGCTAGCCAATTTGGAGATAGCATTAGCTTGATAACTGAATTTTCGAGTTATGTGTCTCACCTCTGTTTCCTGAAATTGTTCGAGTTGCTCTAGTATTTTCTCCAAATACCTATTTATGTTAGGATCTTTAGTTTGGTAATCCTCATTTATTTTGGAGGTTATCACTTGAGAGTCACTAAACACTGTGACTTTTGATGTTCCAGCTTCTTTAGCTAGTCTTAAGCCAGCAATCATAGCTTAGCACTCAACTTAGTTGTTGGAGGCTGAAAACTCGAATTTTAATGAGAGCTCTACTCGAGTTCCTTCTTTATACATTCTCAAGAATGATTCCTACTCCACTACTAGCTTTGTTTGAGGATCCATCCACATACAAATGCCAAGTTGTTGGATTTTCTTATTGTTCTCCTGTGTATTCGGCCAAGAAGTCGACCAAATATTAAGATTTTATTGTTGTACGAGTTTCTTATTTGAAGTTGAATTCGGATAATTTCACATCTCAGTGTAGCATCCGACCTGCAATATCCGTCTTTTGGAGAATATGCTTCATAGGCTGGTTAGTTCGGACTTTGATAGTGTGAGTTTGGAAGTAAGATCGGAGTCTTCTGGAGGCTAGGACGAGGGCATAAACGATTTTTTAAATTTTTTGGTAGTTCAATTCTGCTCCTGTCATGCCCTGCTCGTGAAACAATCAGGTTGTTGCCCCTCCTTATCTTCTCGGATAAGGGCCGAGGCTATGGCCTTATCTGCAACAGTTAAGTACAGCACAAGTTCTTCTCCATCTTCGGGACAAGTTAGAATTGGTGGTTGGCTCAAGAATTTTTTAAAGTGTTAAA